>NC_079190.1:101670009-101962212 GCF_029499605.1 Hyla sarda | reverse complement strand
TTGTAGATGGAAAGTGCTCTGTGGGTGCACTAGAGGGCTCAGAAGGGAAGGAGCGACAATGGGATTTTGGAGAGTTTTTCTGAAATGGTTTTTTGGGGTGCATGCCACATTTATGAAGCCCCTATGGTGCCATAACAGCAAAAACAAAAACACATGGCATGCTATTTTGGAAACTACACCCCTCAAGGAACGTAACAAGGGGTACAGTGAGCCTTAACACCCCACAGGTGTTTGACGACTTTTCGTTAGATTTGGATGTGTACATGAAAAAAAAAATTTCACTAAAATGCTGGTTTTTCCCCAAAATCTTACATTTTTACAAAGGGTAATAGGAGAAAATGCCCCCCAAAATGTGTAACTCCATCTCTTCTGAGTATGGAAATACCCCATGTGTGGACATGAAGTGCACTGTGAGCGCACTACAATGATCAGGAAAGAAGGAGTCACATTAGGCTTCTGGAAAGCTAATTTTTCTGAAATGGTTTTTGGGGGGCATGTCGCATTTAGGAAGCCCCTATGGAAACTACATGGCATACTATTTTGGAAACTACACCCCTCAAGGAACATAACAAGGCATACAGTGAGCCTTAACACCCCACAGGTATTTACATGTGGATGTAAAGTGCTCTGCGGGTGAACTACAATGCTCAGAAGAGAAGGAGCGCCATTGGGCTTTTGGAGAGAGAAATTGTTTGGAATGGAAGTCGGGGGGGGGGGGCCATTGTGCCAGAACAGTCCCCCCCCCCCCCCCACACACACACAGACATTTTGGAACCCCCCCCCCCCCACAGAATTTAATAAGGGCTGCAGTGAACATTTATACCCCACTGGCGTTTGACAGATCTTTGGAACAGTGGGATGTGCAAATTAAAAATTTAATTTTTCATTTTCACGGACCACTGTGCAAAAAATCTGTCAGACAGCTGTGGGGTGTAAAGGCTCACTGCACCCCTTGTTACGTTTCCATGAGGGGTGTAGTTTCCAAAATGGGGTCACATGTGTGGGGGTCCACTGTTCTGGCACCATGGGGGCTTTGTAAACGCACATGGCCTTCAATTCCAGACACCTTCTCTCTCCAAAAGCCCAATGGCGCTCCTTCTCTTCTGAGCATTGTAGTTCGCCCGCACAGCACTTTACATCTACATATGGGGTATTTCCATACTCAGAAGAAATGGGGTTACAAATGATGGGGCTTTTTTCCTATTACCTATTGTGAAATTGAAAAATTTGGGATAACACCAGCATTTTAGTGAAAAATATGGTGTAAATGCTCACTATACCCCTTGTTACATTGGTGTAGTTTCCAAAATGGGGTCACATGTGGTGTTGTTTTTTTTATTTTTTGCGTTTATGTCAGAACCACTGTAACAATCAGCCACCCCTCTGCAAATCACCTCAAATGTACGTGGCGCTTTCACTCCTGAGCCTTGTTGTGCGCCCGCAGAGCACTTTACGTCCACATATGCGGTATTTCCGTACTCGGGAGAAATTGGGTTAAAAGTTATGGGGGTCTTTTTTTCCTTTTACTTCTTGTGAAAATGAAAAGTATGGGGCAACACCAGCATGTGAGTGTAAAAAATTTTAATTGTTTTTACAATAACATGCTGGAGTAGACCCCAACTTAACCTTTTCATAAGGGGTAAGGGGTGAGTCTGGGCAATTTTTCCCGAGTACAGAAATACCCCATATGTGGCCCTAAACTGTAGCCTTGAAATACGACAGGGGCTCCGAAGTGAGAGAGCGCCATGTGCATTTGAGGCCTAAATTAGGGATTTGCATAGGGACTGACCTGGATGTAAGAATTACACTTGCCTCCAATATAAAAGTTACCCTACGGCAGTGTTCCCCAAACAGGGTGCCTCCAGCTGTTGCAAAACTCCCAGTTACAAAACTGTTCGGCAACACTGGAAGTTGTTGTTTTGCAACAGCTGGAGGCTGCGTTTTAGAAACACTTCCATACCAGACGTTTCTCATTTTTATGGGGGTGTGGGGGGGGGGGGGTAACTGTGTAGGGGTATATGTATATGTAGTGTTTCACTTTTTATTTTGTGTAGTGTTTTTAGGGTACATTTATACGGCGGGGGTTCACAGCAAGTTTCCCGCTAGGAGTTTGAGCTGCAGTGGAAAATTTGCCACAGCTCAAACTTGCAGCAAGAATCTCACTGTAAACCTGCCTGTGTGAATGACAGCCAAAGAGCATGCTGGGAGTTGTAGTTTGCAACATCTGGAGGCCCACTGGTTGCAAAGCACAGAGTTTGTTACTTAACTCAGTGTTTCCTAACTTGTGTGCCTCCAGCTGTTGCAAAACTACAACTCCCAGCATGCATGGTCTGTCAATGCATGCTGGGAGTTATAGTTTTGCAACAGCTGGAGGCACATGGGTTGGGAAACACTGAGTTAGGAAACAGACAATGTTTCCCAACCAGTGTGCCTCCAGTTGTTAGAAAACTACAACTCCCTGCATACCCAGACAGCCGAAGGGCATGTTGGGAGTTGTAGTTATGAAACTGGAGGAGAACAGTTTGGAGACCACTGTGTAGTGGTGTCCAAACTGTAGCCCTCCAGATGTTGCAAAACTACTGCCTGGGCAGTCTGGGCATGCTTGGAATTGTAGTTTTGCAAGATCTGGAGGGCTACAGCTTGGACAAAACTATAACTACCAGCATGCATTGACAGACCATGCATGCTGGGAGTTGTTTTGCAACAGCTGGAGGCACTCAAGTTGGGAAACACTGAGTTAAGTAACAAACTCTGTGTTTTGCAACCAGTGTGCCTCCAGATGTTGCAAACTACAACTCCCAGCATGCCCTTTGGCTGTCATTCACACAGGTGGGTTTACACGGAGATTCTCTGTCCAAGTTTGAGCTGTGGCAAATTTTCCGCTGCAGCTCAAACTCCTAGCGGGAAAACTCGCTGTGAACCCTAGCCATGTGAGTGTACCCTAAAAACACAACACTACACTACCAAAAATAAAAAGTAAAACACTACACATACACATACCCCTACACAGTTACCCCCCCCCCCCCCCCACAGTTACCCCCCCCCCCCCCCCCCCCCCAATAAAAATTAGAAAAGTCTGGTACGGCTATGTTTCCAAAATGGAGCCTCCAGCTGTTGCAAAATAACAACTCCCAGTGTTGCCGGACAGTTTTGTAACTTGGAGTTTTGCAACAGCTGGAGGCACCCTGTTTGGGAAACACTGCCGTAGGATAATTTTGATATCGTAGGCAAGTGTAATTCTTACATCCAGGTCAGTCCCTATGGAAATCCCTAATTTAGGCCTCAAATGCGCATTGCGCTCTCTCACTTCAGAGTCCTGTCGTATTTCAAGGCTACAGTTTAGGGCCACATATGGGGTATTTCTGTACTCGGGAAAAATTGCCTAACAAATTTTGGGGAGCATTTTCTCCTTTTACCCCTTATAAAAAGGTAAAGTTGGGATCTACTCCAGCATGTTATTGTAAAAAAAAAGTTTACAACTTTTTACACTAACATGCTGGTGTTGCCCCATACTTTTCATTTCCACAAGAAGTTAAAGGAAAAAAAGACCCCCATAACTTTTAACGCAATTTCTCCCGGAAATAGCCCATATGTGGACGTAAAATGCTCTGCGGGTGCACAACAAGGCTCAGGAGTGAAAGCGCCATGTACATTTGAGGTGATTTGCAAAGGGGTGGCTGACCGTTACAGCGGTTCTGACATAAATACAAAAAAAAAAAAAACATTTTGGAAACTACACCACTCACGGAATGTAACAAGGGGTATAGTGAGCATTTACACCCCACAGGTGTAAATTTTTCCTTGAAGTTGGACGTGAAAATTAATTTTTTATTTTTTCACTAAAATGCTGGTGTTATCTCAAATTTATCATTTTCACAATAGGTAATAGGATAAAAGCCCCATAATTTGTAACCCCATTTCTTCTGAGTATGAAAATACCTCATATGTAGATGTAAAGTGCTGTGTGTGTGAACTACAATGCTCAGAAGAGAAGGAGCGCCATTGGGCTTTTAGAGAGAGAATGTGTCTGGAATTGAAGGCCATGTGCATTTACAAAGCCCCCATGGTGCCAAAACAGTGGACCCCCACACATGTGACCTCATTTTGGAAACTACACCCCTCATGGAACGTAACAAGGGGTGCAGTGAGCATTTACGCCCCACAGGTGTCTGACAGATTTTTTGAACAGTGGTCCGTGAAAATGAAAAATTTAATTTTTAATTTGCACAGCCCACTGTTCCAAATATCTGTCAAACGCCAGTGGGGTGTAAATACTCACTGAACCCTTTATTAAATTCTGTGAGGGGTGTAGTTTCCAAAATGGGGTCACATGTGGGGGGGGGGGGGCACTGTTCTTGCCCCATTGGGGCTTTGTAAATGCACATGGCCCCCGACTTCCATGGCAAACAATTTCTCTCTCCAAAGCCCAATGGCGCTCCTTCTCTTCTGAGCATTGTAGTTCACCGCAGAGCACTTTACATTCACATATGGGGTATTCAAAACTACAACTCCAAGCATGCCCAGGCATGCTGGGAGTTTTAGTTTGGCAACATCTGGCCCTTCAGATGTTGCCAAACTACAACTCCCAGCATGCCTGGGCAGTCTGAGCATGCTTGGAGTTTTAGTTTTGTAACAACTGGTTTGGACACCATCGTCTTTGGCTCTCTGGGCATGCTGGGAGTTGTAGTCTGGCAATTCCTAGAAGGCAGCGGTGGAGGCGATCTTTACTACTGCCTCCACCGCTGTCTCCGCCGCCTGCTTACCACAGGTTCTGCCGCCGATACCACAGGTCCCCGCCGCCGATGCCACAGGTCCCCGCCGCCGATGCAGTAGGTCCCCGCCGCCGATGCCTCAGGTATCGCCGCCATCTTCTCCCCGCTCTGCCCTGACATCCAGGGGCGGGTAGAGCGGGGATCTGAACTGTAAACACCCCCACCCCCAACTGCCATTGGTCAGTTAGTCCTAACTGATCGATGTCAGGGAATAGGAGGAGGTGGCACCACTGCCACCTTGCTCCTATCCTTCAGGATGATAGGAGCAGTCTCTGACAGCTCTGTTCATCCCTATTTTCCAGGCTATCGGGTTGCCAGAAACCCGATCATCCTGGAAACGCAGCAAATCGCCGATCTGGGGGGGTCTCAGGACCACCCCCAGGGGTTTGCATGGGGTGCCTGCTGAATGATTTCAGCAGGCACCCCTGTCCGGTCCACGACCAGCTAGCGGCGAGGACCGAAATTCCCACGGGCATACAGGTACGCCCTTGGTCCTGAAGTACCAGGACGCAAGAGCGTATCCATACGCCTGTGGTCCCCAAGAGGTTAATGCAGAGGAATATCTATGGGATGTCAACCTACCCCCCCCCCCTCCACATTAGGTAATGTACTTACTTGGGGTATTTACCTTATGGGTAAAATATATACCTACTGAGGGCTTTTACCTAATGGAAGTAAATTTTCTACCAACTGGGTGCATTTACCTATGAGGGGAATTATCTTCCTACTTTGGGCCATTACCTAATGGGAGAATTATGTACCAACTGGAAAGCTTCTACCTAATACTGTAGTAGATTATCTACCTACTGGGCACATAAACCTTATGAACCTTATTGGGGGAATTTACTACCTACTGGGGAGGGGGGGTTGTACCTACTGGGTGCTTCTATCTAATTGGGGGGGAGGGTATCTATCTACTCGGGGCATCTACTTAATGGGGGAAAGTTATGTACCTATTGGGGGCAACCTAAACAACCTAACTGGGGGGTATCTACCTACTGAGAACAACCCATGATGACTGGATACAATACAGTGTTGTTGATTCACCTACAGATAGCTATGTACCCAAGACAGCTGTTGGCTGGACAATGATTTGCTTGACAGTCATCTCGTTCACTTTCCCTATAAACATGCATGTTTGACACATCTGAATGTGCATGTTTATTTTAAAGGAGAATGCAAGACAAGCTGCTGCCAGACACTTCTGACATGAGTTTATCTGTCCGCACAACAATAGATCTATCATGTTAACAATAACATAACTAATTCCATATTCCTAGACATCACAGGACAGTCAGAAATTTCAGAACCACCCCCCATACATATTACCTTGCTAGCATTAAAGGGGTACTCCCCTGGAAAATATTTTTTTTTTTAAATCAACTGGTGCCAGAAAGTTAAACAGATTTGTAAATTACTCCTATTTAAAAATCTTAATCCTTCCAGTACTTAGCTGCTGTACACTCCACAGGAAGTTCTTTTCTTTTCGAATTTCCTTTCTGTCTGACCACAGTGCTCTCTGCTGACACCTCTGTCCATGTCAGGAACTGTCCAGAGCAGAAGAGGTTTCCTATGGGGATGTGCTACTACTCTGGACAGCTCCTAAAATAGACAGAGTTGTCAGCAGAGAGAACTGTGGTCAGACAGAAAGGAATTTCGAAAAGAAAATAACTTTATCTCGAACATACAGCAGCTGATAAGTACTTGATGGGTTACAATTTTAAATAGAAGTCATTTACAAATCTGTTTAACTTTTTGGCACCAGTTGATTTTAAAAAAATTGTGTTCCAATGGAGTACCCCTTTAATATCATTGTTACAGGAAAGGCTAACTTTAACCGATTCTTTGGCTTGTAAAAAGAAAACATGCATTTTTATGCATTTTTTACAATAGTTTTGGGTGGCTTTTTTAAGCATTTTTTTGGCGTTATTTTCTGTAAAATAGCGCAACATGTGAACACAGCCTTACTGTGGGTCATTAGGTCCACAGTCAGGCCAGGACTTGTGGCCTTTAGCTAAGTTCACACAAAATGTGGATGGTTCTGTTACCGAATAACAATTCCCTTCCTAAACAGAAGTGTGAGAATAGCATTTCCCAACTAGATACTGTCTCAAGAAATCTACCACCAGAGTCTTATGTCTTGGATTAGTTCTCAGGCCACAAGAGTAAAAATGGCTGCATTTAGCCTTTTAAGTCCAATTATTTAAATGGCAGGTCATTTCCATTCCTAAACATTTTATGGACATAAAATTAAGGGCAAGATCCTTTTTCTTGGCTCAAAAAACATCTGTTTGTTAAATGTTTTCTTTGTACAGTATTTTTTGGAGTTTTCATCCATTTTGAAATGGCACAACAGGGTTTCCTGTAGCAAAACTAAAAAAAATAAGCAAGTGGAAGAAAAAAGAGGCTACATTTATGGCAATTTTTTAAAAGTATTCATGAAAAACAGCAATTTTTTTTAGATGGCGAATACTGCTAAAAATACTTAGTGGGAGCACAGCCTAATATGAACACAAGAATGGTTTGTGTCAAACCAGCCCTAGGCTAAAATCAATAACAAAATACTGTAGTTTTCATGTAAAGATGTGCACTATGAAAGTATATTACAAAAGTGGCATATTTTAAAGGTCATTTTCCAATGTGTGAGCCCAGCCTTAGGAATATTTTAACTACCTGTTTTAACATAATCTTAACCCTGTTATATATTTAAAGTATTTACCCTAAAATATTTACTGAAAATTTTTTTCACAGCAATTTTGACATCAGTATTTCGGAAACTGTAAATTATTGGATTTATTGTTGGAATGACTACTGTGTAAAAGACAGAGATTAGTTTATCATTTATTGGCAAAACATCTGATGGAGGTCTGAGATATGTGAGCATGAGAGTGGTGTAAAATATACAGATACAGGTCAGGTGAGATGTGCAGGTCGAAAAGGCTTTATTTCTTCCTTTTGAGGAATTAATCCTTAAAATAGTTACCAGAATATTTAAATAGGAATATAGGATGGTGGAAATGCAAATAACAGAAGTCAATCCTCCAAAAAGTAAAATGACCACCCAGTTCAGAAATGTATCAGAACATGTTAATTTAAAGAGAGGTGGAATATCACAATAGAAATGGTCGATCACATTGGCTTTCCAATATTTTAAGGAAAACGTTAAACTGATGTGGATTAAAGAGTTCAAAAAACCTGCAAAATATGCACCAAACACCAATAATCTACATACTGTTTTAGACATAATAGTTACATAAAGCAAAGGCTGGCGTATTGCTACAAACCGATCATAGGCCATGGCTGCTAATAAATAACTCTCGGTGGATGCTGAACCTCCGAATAAGAACAACTGTGTGGCACATCCACGGATGGATATGGTTTTAATACTCCGGGTAAAGTTTGCCAATGTGTTTGGAGATATAACAGAACTGTAGAAAAGATCGAGCATTGCCAACTGGCTGACAAAGAAATACATTGGAGTCTGCAAATTAGCCCCGAGCTTTATGGTTACAATGATCCCTACATTTCCCAGAACAGCAAAAATGTAAAGTATCAGGAACACCAGGAAGAGAACAATCTGTAGGTAAGAGTCATCAGTCAGACCTGTGAGGATGAACTCTGTGTTTCCTGTGTGAATACTGCAATTATTCATTTGTGTTACTGTGAAAGGTTAATATACAAAAATTATTGCAAGACAGGAGTAAAATAAAAAACATTCTCACATGACACATGACACATTCTAACCTTCAAAAACAAAACAAAAGATAAATAAAGAATAAATAATTAAACTGGCCTTGAACACTTTCCCAGATCAGCCTTATACTCTATACATTAACCCCTTAAGGACCCAGCCATTTTACACCTCAGGACCAGAGCGTTTTTTGAACATCTGACCACTGTCGCTTTAAACATTAATAACTCTGGAATGCTTTTAGTTATCATTCTGATTCCGAGATTGTTTTTTTCGTGACATATTCTACTTTAACACAGTGGTAAAAATTTTATGGTAACTTGCATCCTTTTTTGGTGAAAAATCCCAAAATTTTATGAAAAATTTGAAAATTTTGCATTTTTCTAACTTTGAAGCTCTCTGCTTGTAAGGAAAATGGATATTCCAAATACATTTTTTTAAATTCACATTTCCAATATGTCTACTTTATGTTTGCATCATAAAATTGACATGTTTTTACTTTTGGAAGACACCAGAGGGCTTCAAAGTTCAGCAGCAATTTTCCAATTTTTCACAAAATTTTCTAACTCACTATTTTTCAGGGACCTGTTCAGGTTTGAAGTAGATTTGAAGGGTCTTCATATTAGAAATACCCCACAAATGACCCCATTATAAAAACTGCACCCCCAAAGTATTCAAAATGACATTCAGTAAGTGTTTTAACCCTTTAGGTGTTTCACAGGAATAGCAGCAAAGTGAAGGAGAAAATTCACAAACTTCATTTTTTACACTCGCATGTTCTTGTAGATCCAATTTTTGAATTTTTACAAGGGGTAAAAGGAGAAAATGTATACTTATATTTGTATCCCAATTTCTCTCGAGTAAGCACGTACCTCATATGTCTATGTAAATTGTTCGGCGGGCGCAGTAGACGGCTCAGAAGCGAAGGAGCGACAAGGGGATTTTGGAGAGTACGTTTTTCTGAAAAGGTTTTTGGGGGGCATGTTGCATTTAGGAAGCCCCTATGGTGCCAGAACAGCAAAAAAAAACACATGGCATACCATTTTGGAAACTAGACCCCTTGAGGAACATAACAAGGAATTAAGTGAGCCTTAATACCCCACAGGTGTTTCACGACTTTTGCATATGTAAAAAAATAAATAAAAAAATTTCACTAAAATATACGTTTCCCCCCAAATTTCACATTTTTGCAAGGGTTAATAGCAGAAAGTACCCCCCAAAATTTGTAACCCCATCTCTTCTGAGTATGGAGGTACCCCATAAGTTGACCTGAAGGGCACTACAGGCGAACTACAATGCTCAGAAGAGAAGGAGTCATATTTGGCTTTTTGAGAGCAAATTTTGCTCGGGGGCATGTCGCATTTAGGAAGCCGCTATGGTGCCAGGACAGCAAAAAAAAACACATGGCATACCATTTTGGAAACTAGACCCCTTGAGGAATGTAACAAGGAATAAAGTGAGCCTTAATACCCCACAGGGGTTTCACGACTTTTGCATATGTAAAAAAAAAAAAAAAAAAAAAATTTCACTTAAATGTGTGTTTCCCCCCAAATGTCACATTTTTGCAAGGGTTAATAGCAGAAAGTACCCCCCAAAATTTGTAACCCCATCTCTTCTGAGTATGGAGGTACCCCATAAGTTGACCTGAAGGGCACTACAGGCGAACTACAATGCTCAGAAGAGAAGGAGTCATATTTGGCTTTTTGAGAGCAAATTTTGCTCGGGGGCATGTCGCATTTAGGAAGCCGCTATGGTGCCAGGACAGCAAAAAAAACACATGGCATACCATTTTGGAAACTAGACCCCTTGAGGAATGTAACAAGGAATAAAGTGAGCCTTAATACCCCACAGGGGTTTCACGACTTTTGCATATGTAAAAAAAAAAAAAAAAAAAAAATTTTTCACTTAAATGTGTGTTTCCCCCCAAATGTCACATTTTTGCAAGGGTTAATAGCAGAAAGTACCCCCCAAAATTTGTAACCCCATCTCTTCTGAGTATGGAGGTACCCCATAAGTTGACCTGAAGGGCACTACAGGCGAACTACAATGCTCAGAAGAGAAGGAGTCATATTTGGCTTTTTGAGAGCAAATTTTGCTCGGGGGCATGTCGCATTTAGGAAGCCGCTATGGTGCCAGGACAGCAAAAAAAAACACATGGCATACCATTTTGGAAACTAGACCCCTTGAGGAATGTAACAAGGAATAAAGTGAGCCTTAATACCCCACAGGGGTTTCACGACTTTTGCATATGTAAAAAAAAAAAAAAAAAAAATTTCACTTAAATGTGTGTTTCCCCCCAAATGTCACATTTTTGCAAGGGTTAATAGCAGAAAGTACCCCCCAAAATTTGTAACCCCATCTCTTCTGAGTATGGAGGTACCCCATAAGTTGACCTGAAGGGCACTACAGGCGAACTACAATGCTCAGAAGAGAAGGAGTCATATTTGGCTTTTTGAGAGCAAATTTTGCTCAGGGCATGTCGCATTTAGGAAGCCGCTATGGTGCCAGGACAGCAAAAAAAAAACACATGGCATACCATTTTGGAAACTAGACCCCTTGAGGAATGTAACAAGGAATAAAGTGAGCCTAAATACCCCACAGGGTTTTCCCCAAAATTAAAAATTTTTGCAAGGGTTAATAGCAGAAAAGACCCCCCAAAATTTGTAACCCCATCTCTTCTGAGTAAGGAAGTACCCCATAAGTGGACCTGAAGTGTACTGCAGGAGCGCTACAATGCTCAGAAGAGAAGGAGTCACATTTGCAAACTTTGCTGAAATCGGGGCGGGACTTGTCGCATTTAGGAAGCCCCTATGGTGCCAGGACAGCAAAAAAAAAAAAAACACATGGCATACCATTTTGGAAACTAGACCCCTTGAGGAACGTAACAAGGGGTAAAGTAAGCCTTAATACCCCACAGAGGTTCCACGACTTTTGCATATGTAAAAAAAAAAAAATTTCACTAAAATGAGTTTCCCCAAAATTTTTCATTTTTACAAGGGTTAATAGCAGAAACGACCCCCCAAATATTTGTAAATACATTTCTTTGGAGTAAGGACATACCTTATTTTTTGATGATAATGGCTCGGCGGATGCCCAGCTCGGTGGAGGGCAGTCGTACACCGCCAATCACCATTTATTACCGGGTCATCGGGTCACAATTGACCCGAATGACCGGAATCGGTGCAGATCGCCTGCGTGAATTCGGCATTTGCACGGCATGCGTGCTGAACGATTTCAGCAGGCATGCTGTTCCGATCTCCGCCCGGCAAGCTGCGGAGACCGTAATGACTCAGGACGTATGCATACGTCCTGGGTCCTTAAGTACCAGGGTCCCAAGACGTATGCATACGTCTTGGGTCCTGAACAGGTTAAAGGAAATAAATATTTGCTATTGTACGTTTGCCCACTGTCAAAAAAAATGATCAGTCTATTATCTTAGTGGTAGATTTATATGAGTAAGATAAATAAGAATAACAAAAAAAAAATGTCTGCATAAAAGTTACCTAAAACTACATTATATTTTCACATAAGTACTAAAAGTAAAAAATATTAGACTTGGTCATTTATTTATTAGGGAAAATGATCTAATGTCACTTGTGTTTGGCTGCTGTGCTTGATGTGTTTTGTTGTATGTTTTAGTCCATTGTGGTTCTGCTAAATAGGTATTTTGTGCTGCACTGATATATATTTATATAGTTAGTGCTGCAGAAGAAAATCTGATAAGATGTCTTAAGGCCAGGTTTCCACACAGGTTTTTCTCTGGCATTTTTTTTTAAACTGCCACTGCCATTTTTTAGCCAAAGCCAGAAATGTATTCAAAAGGAATGGGAAATATAAAGAGAGGACTTATACTTCTCCTTCCTACTGGATCCACTTCTGACTTTGGCTCAAAAACTGCAGTGGCAGTTTCTCCCCCCCCAAAAAAAACACAAAAAAACCTGTACGGAAACCTAGGCTAATAGTTACAGTACATTATGAAGGTAAGGGAAGTGCTGGAAAACGGGGTCTACACTTTCTGAATAGCCCAGGGTCCATGGTACCCTTAATTCACTCCTGATAGTAATCTGCTGATCATTCTGTAATCAGAGACAAAAAAATACCCAACAGAGTGGTTCCAAATATCAGCAGAATATTTTTTATTAAGGATATCGACAATGTCGGCCATCCCGAGGACTGGGACCTCCAGAATGTCCCGCTCGCTTGTTTCCCTGCAAGTGTAGAACGACATGCTCAGCTCTTGGCTGGCTGCAGCTCCTTAACATTAAAGGGGTATTCCAGGAAAAAACTTTTTTTTATATATATCAACTGGCACCAGAAAGTTAAACAGATTTGTAAATTACTTATATTAAAAAATCTTAATCCTTTCAGTACTTATGAGTGTTACGCCGAGCGCTCCGGGTCCCTGCTCCTCCCCGGAGCGCTCGCTGCGTTCTCCTCTCTGCAGCGCCCCGGTCAGACCCGCTGACCGGAAGCACTGCACTGTCACTGCCGGCGAGGACGCGATCCGCATAGTGGGACGCGCTCGCTCGCGGATCGCATCCCAATCTACTTACCTGTCCCGGTCCCCGGCTGTCACGTCCTGGCGCGCGCGGCTCCGCTCTCTAGGACGCGCGCGCGCCAGCTCTCTAAGTTTTAAAGGGCCAGTGCACTGCTAATTGGTGCCTGGCCCAATCAGTGTAATTAGCTCACCTGCTCCAGGCCTATATTACCTCACTTCCCCTTCCCTGCGTTGCCTTGTGCCTAGTGAAAGCGTTTCTGTGATTGCCTTACCAGTGTTACCAGACCTTCTGTCGTTACCCTTGACTACGAACCTTGCCGCCTGCCTTGACCTTCTGCTACGTCTGACCTCGCCTCTGTCTAGTCCTCCTGTCCCACGCCACTCTCAGCAGTCAGCGAGGTTGAGCCGTTACCGGTGGATACAACCTGGTTGCTGCCGCCGCAGCAAGACCATCCCGCTTTGCGGCGGGCTCTGGTGAATACCTTAGCAACCAGTAGCAACTTAGAACCGGTCCACCGGTACGGTCCACGCCAATCCCTCGCTGACACAGAGGATCCACCTCCAGCCTGCTGAATCCTAACAATGAGCTTCTGAAGTTAAGGTTGTTCTTTTCTGTCTAAGTGCTCTCTGATGACACGTGTCTCAGGAACTGCCCAGTTCAGAAGCAAATAGCCATAGCAAACCTCTTCTAAACTGGGCGGTTCCTGAAACACGTGTCATCAGAGAGCACTTAGACAGAAAAGAACAACCTTAACTTCAGACGCTCATAAGTACTGAAAGGATTAAGATTTGTTAAAAGAAGTAATTTACAAATCTGTTTAACTTTCTGGAGCCAGTTGATATATAAAAAAAGTTTTTTTCCTGGATAACCCCTTTAACTGTTTGTGCACCATGTATGCTGTGTGGTGATCTAAAGCAAAGAGGAGGGTGTCCAGCTCTACACGCACACTGCCTGTTGTAGTGACAGACTATGGCTACAAACTTGGGAACTTCGGAAAACAACAGGGATGGAGAAAAATCATTCCGATAACTGTGGGCCATTTCTGTATGTGGATTTTGTGATTACTGGTATATGTCACATCTATATATTTATTTATTTTGTTATCTATCACCTATCTGTGGTGGCCCAGTACGGGAGGTGTTACCCTGTGCTCCTGCTGTCCTGTCAGGCAGCCTCCTTCAGTGTCCCCAAGGCCCCCTGCACTTGTTTCACCATTGTAAGTGTGTTTTACCATGTAAAGTGTTATAAAATGTAATGTTCCTTTAAAAGTTATACCATGTGATATGTCATGTGATTGTTACACAGGAGGTACCAGTGACCAGGTGATCCCAAGAGTGACCTATGGGCTCCCTGCTAGTCTCCCCCATATAAGCCCTGGGTGGAGCTTCTCTCTCTTTGAGCTCTGCTCTTGCTTCCTGCTGAGGTCCAGTGCAGTCGCCTAGTGTGTGAGTCCAGAGTGTTGGGGGCCTAAAAGTCAAGTCCTGCAGCCACTATCACGTCAAGTAAGCTAAAGTCACAGCTTTATGAGTCAAGTCAGTCCCTGTCATCTGTCAAGTCAGCGTATTCTGCATTCAATTGTCCAGTCCTACTACAAGTCCCAGCAAGCCCTTAAGGTCTCTGCGTCACCTCCTTGGGCCCTGGCTGAACTGTATAGACTTTACAAACTGTCTACCCTTAGTAAAGCTACCGTTGTTCGTAACTTTGCGTCAGAGTTTTTATTGCCCCCGTGCCTAGCCCAGGATCCAGCGGTATACCTTCGGGTGGTTATAGGCTAAACCACGCCATTGCCTCACAAATACAAGGGGTTAATGCCATCTGCCCCTAGGGAGACAACATCTGCCCCTAGGGAGACAACATCTGCCCTCATCACACCCCGCTACCACATATCTATCTATGTTTATCTATTACGGGTTAACATTTCCGGCACCTCAGAACCAAAGACCAGTTTTACATAAAGTTAAAGGGGTTATCCACCATAAGATGATTTTAGTACATACCTGCCAGGCTATCCTTTTGTGAACTGGGTATTTCCTGTTGGAGTTCGGTCTCTTAAACTACACATCCCATAGTTCCATGGTTGTTAGTGTGAAGTTACATTCCTCCCTCCCACACATCAGCCACCACACCCATTGCAGCACAAAGGAGCTGCATTCATTTAATGTTTTCTAACCAGGGTGCCTACAGCTGTTGCAAAATGATTTCTATGCTGCTAATTAGAGTAATATTGGCATATTATAAGCCAATAACAGCAGTATTAATAACTATCTACATTTGTTATCTGGTTGGCACAATCTCTGAACTTAACCCCTTAAGGACACATGACGTACTGGAACGTCATGTGTCCACTCCCGATCTATAACGCGGGGCCACGGCGTGGCCCCGCGTCATAGTGGTTCGGGCCCGGCCTCTAACAACGGCCGGGACCCGTGGCTAATAGCGCGCGGCATTGATCGCTGTGCCGCGCGCTATTAACCCTTTAGACGCGGCGTTCAAAGTTGAACGCCGCGTCTAAAGTGAAACCGAAAGCATGCCGGCTAGCTCAGTGGGCTGTTCGGGATAGCCGCGGTGAAATCGCGGCATCCCGAACAGCTGACAGGACAGCGGGAGGGCCCCTACCTGCCTCCTCGCTGTCCGATCGCCGAATGACTGCTCAGTGCCTGAGATCCAGGCATGAGCAGTCATGCGGCAGAATCATCGATCACTGGTTTCTTATGAGAAACCAGTGATCAATGTAAAAGATCAGTGTGTGCAGTGTTATAGGTCCCTATGGGACCTATAATACTGCAAAAAAAAAGTGCAAAAAAAAAGTGAATAAACATCATTTAACCCCTTCCCTATTAAAAGTTTGAATCACCCCCCTTTTCCTATAAAAGAAAAAACACAGTGTAAATAAAAATAAAAATAAACATAAATGGTATCGCCGCGTGCGGAAATGTCCGAATTATAAAAATATATCGTTAATTAAACCGCACGGTCAATGGCGTGCACGCAAAAAAATTCCAAAGTCCAAAATAGTGCATTTTTGGTCACTTTTTATATCATGAAAAAATGAATAAAAAGCGATCAATAAGTCCTATCAATGCAAAAATGATACCGTTAAAAACTTCAGATCACGGCGCAAAAAATTAGCCCTCATACCGCCCCATACACGGAAAAATAAAAAAGTTATAGGGGTCAGAAGATGACAATTTTAAACGTATACATTTTTCTGCATGAAGTTATGATTTTTTCCAGAAGTGCGACAAATTCAAACCTGTATAAGTAGGGTATCATTTTAATCATATGGACCTACAGAATAAAGGTAAGGTGTCATTTTTACCGAAAAATGTACTACGTAGAAACGGAAGCCCCCAAAAGTTACAAAATGGCGTTTTTTTTTTCAATTTTGTCTCACAATGATTTTTTTTCCAGTTTCACCGTAGATTTTTGGGCACAATGACTGACGTCATTACAAAGTAGAATTGGTGGTGCAAAAAATAAGCCATCATATGGATTTTTAGGTGCAAAATTGAAAGAGTTATGATTTTTTAAAGGCAAGGAGCAAAAAACGAAAATGCAAAAACGGAAAAACCCCCGGTCCTTAAGGGGTTAATAATATGCAGTCACATGCAATAGTATAGTACTAATAATGATGCTGAGAGGACAAATGAGATCAGAACCACCATTATAGCTGGCTCTGGATTTGGTTGGACAAATGAGATCAGAACCACCATCACAGCTGGCTCAAGGTGCAGTGATTATGAAGGAATGAACTGGTAAAGACTTCAGCAGAAACACTATAGGGTGCGTTCGCACGCTATTACTTGCAGTGGGTTGCCTGCTGCGGGAAACCCGCTGCGAGTTACGCTACCATTCATTTGAATGGGTCCGCGGACAGTCCGCAAATCTGACACTATTGCGGACTGTCTGTGGACCCATTTAAATCAAAGATAGCATAACTTGCAACGGGATTCCCGCAGCGGGCAACCCGCTGCTAGTAATAGCGCGTGAACGCACTCTAAAGCAGCATAACCCGTGGCAGTCTGACAGCCCTGAGGAAGGAAAGTGATCTTTCCGTAACGTGTAGGAACTTTTTTGGTCAATTCAGGCTTTTATTGTGACGTCACACAAGCCCAGGACTTTGCTGCTTTTTTTCCATTCTGTATACTGAACGCAGAGAGTTGAGATGCTGCCGGCCGGGGCTGTTCTCCTCTCAGTTATAAGTGCTCCGCTGTCTAACAGGAACGACTGACTGTACACAAGATTTCCGCCAGTGCGACATTACTGAATTACAGCATAACAAGTACTGTCATATACAACATAGAAGAGCCTTTTGGAGGGTTACCCATACCGTGCATTGCTGCTGTTTCTAATATATGTGTACACATTTACTACTTATGGGCCATTATACCTATATATGGGAGTGATTATTGTTACATTTAACCTTTAGGATTTTGAGCACCGTTGTATACATTTACTATTCTAATTTGAAGTCAGCCAAGGTAACATAGCTCTCTCTCAATTTGTCAATAACCCAGCCTTCTAAAAGCAGGGAGAGGTGTAGCTCATTGTGTGCAGGCACTGAACTATGAGAGCAGTACAGTGGTCCCTCAACATATGATGGTAATCCGTTCCAAACGGACCATCGCTTGTTGAAACCATCGCATGTTGTGGGATCCGTGCAATGTAAAGTATAGGACAGTGGTCTACAACCTGCGAACCTCCAGATGTTGCAAAACTACAACACCCAGCATGCCCGGACAGCCAACGGCTGTCCAGGCATGCTGGGTGTTGTAGTTTTGCAACATCTGGAGGTCCGCAGGTTGTAGACCACTGTTAGAAGAAGTTGTACTCACCTGTTCCCGTCACTTCTGCCCGGGATATCCCCGTCCATCGCTGTCGCCGCGTCCCCGAGGGGTCCCTGACTCTCCGGCAAGGCCTCTGCTTCCCCGGCATCCGCTCTCTCCGTCCCCGCCATCACGTCGTTATGCATGCCGCTCCTATTGGATGACGGGACGGCGTGCGTAGCGACGTGATGACGTCGATGGAGAGCGCTGATGATGCAGAGGCTCCCGAAGAGGACGTGCCGGAGCCCCAAGGACAGGTAAGTGATCGTCAGCACAGGGCAAGTTGCACCGTAAACGGCTATCCAGTGGCAGCTGAAGCAGTCTGCGCTGCCGGATAGCCGTTTATGCGATGGCCCCGACATACAAAAGCATCGTATGTTGATGCTGCCTTCAACATGTTATGGCCTCTGAGAGTCCATCGCATGTTGAAATTATCGTATGTCGGGGCCATTGTAGGTCGAGGGATCACTGTATAAAGTAGTGTTTCCCAAGCCCAGTTCTCATGTGCCGCCAACAGGTCATGTTTTCAGGATTCCCTTAGTCTTTCATAGATGATATAACTGTGGTCAGTGGTCAGGGATTTTCTCAAATCAGGACCTGTTGGGGGCACTTGAGGACTGTGCTTGGGAAACACTAGTATAGAGTATGAAAAAAATTCCAATTAAAGGGAAAACTTTTTTTTTTAAATCAACTGGTGCCAGAAAGTTAAACAGATTTGTAAATTACTTCTATTAAAAAAATCGGAATCCTTCCAATACATTTTATGGGCTGTATACTGCAGAGGAAATGCTTTTCTTTTTTGATTTCTCTGATGTCAGGACCACAGTGCTCTCTGCTGCCCTCTGCTGTCCATTTTAGGAACTGTCCAGAGCTGCATATGTTTGCTATGGGGATTTTCTCCTGCTCTGGACAGTTCCAAAAATGGACAGCAGAGGTCAGCAGAGAGCACTGTGGTCATGACATCAGAGAAATGCAAAAGGAAAAGCATTTCCTCTGTAGTATACAGCCCCTAAAAAGTACTGGAAGAATTAAGATTTTTTTAATAGAAGTAATTTACAAATCTGTTTAACTTTCTGGCACCAGTTCATTAAAAAAAAAAAAAAAGTTTTCCACGGGAGTACCCCTTTAAGATCTCCTTGGCAAGTGGAAAACATTCAATTTCTGCTTCTTTCAACAGCTGCTGTCTTTTCTCCCCCAGACAAAGAGCGCCCTTTTTAATCCAGATATGCACTCCTCTCTGTCGTGCAGTATCAGGAGAGGGAGAGGTCATTTACTTACACATCTCTAGTACGGCTTGTGTGTATGTTGTGCCCTGTACAACTGCATAAAATGGACATTCTTAACCCTAAGGTGTATGGCTCAGAATGTCAGACCCTGTCACAAACTGTGACATGGCCACAACGGGGTCATCACCTCTGAACATTGTATTGTGTCCTGTTCATTGCAGAAAGTGAGGGTAGTCATTAGAGATGAGCAAACTTACAGTAAATTCGATTCGTCACGAACTTCTCGGCTCGGCAGTTGATGACTTTTCCTGCATGAATTAGTTCAGCTTGCAGGTGCTCCCGTGGGCTGAAAAAGGTGGATACAGTCCTAGGAGACTCTTTCCTAGGACTGTATCCACCTTTTCCAGCCCACCGGAGCACCGGAAAGCTGAACTAATTCATGCAGGAAAAGTCAGCAACCGCCGAGCTGAGAAGTTCGTGACTAATCGAATTTACTGTAAGTTCGCTCATCTCTAGTAGTCATGTATGCAATTTCAACAAGCAGCAGCACTCAGGTTAGCAGGGAGGGAAGTGATCAGAAAGCAGTATTATTCTTAGTGAATAAAGGGGCTGAATAAAAAACACGGCCTGCAGAACCACTGAATATATTGGTTACACATACAGCATCTCACTGAATAATCAGGTCAACATTCAGATCAATATCTCTGTAACTGGAAAAATGTGAAAAAGGACTTGTTAGTGACAACTCAGCCAATAATCTAAGGATAGTGCATATGTAGTTATTGTATTTTCCTCACACTGATCTGGGATATGTAGTTAAACATAAAAATAAATGTTATATGAATATTACTAATTCTTACCTGGTAAATGTAACTATGTTTATTTAATTTTCCTTGTACATTTTCCCGTACATATTCACAGTGTTTATTCGGAAGGGTAAAGTGCAACCTGTATTTGTAAAGAGAATAGGCACAAGGAGAAATGTTCCCATGGGGATATATATACACATTGCTAAAGCCCTCTAGGATAAAATATTTAATAACATTCATTAAAAATTTTGTTTTTAAACTAAGGATAGACCATGAGTCATTTTTGCCTAGGAAACCCCTTTAAGAAGTTACTTTTTTGCCTTTTTCTTCAGAATGTATAATACCAACACTTATTATTGGATTAATTTACTGATGACTTAAATTAAAATAGTTTACACTTTTAAAGGCCCCAAATTGTAATTGTCACAGTTTTAATGTATATCTACACAATAAAGGTCCATGGGTTCAGTACTGTACATTACTGAAGATGTATGTCTATCCAAGGCTTTCCAAGTAAAGGTGTTTGTTTGCCAAAATTGTGGTGTGAACAGAACCTACATTTTTTTTTTTTAAAGTAGCACTTGCACAGCCCCCACTAATAAAAATGCTAATACTTTATTGAGTTTTCTCAACAATATAATTAACTGCATCATTAAACAAAGACTTTATCAGGCCAGCAATACTATAGGTAGAGTGCAGAATCGGTAGAGAAAAAGCTTTTCACCTGCTTTTCCCCTTTGTCAATAGATTGCTAGTTACCACCTATCACTACTAAAATACTACCATTAATCATGCCCATGGCTGTTCTTCTCAGAGGTTAACAAATTGGAGGGGCCTGACGCAAATGGTAGGAATGGGTTGGTAGTAGCAACAGATCTGGGAAGTGAAGAAAACTCCATGGATTTTTCCATGCGTTTAAAAAAGTATCCCTTTTCGGGAGTAGCAACAGGTTTTGAGTCTGCCAAGTGAAGAAGATGGCATGGATTTTTCCAAGCATTCCAAAAATTATCCCTTTTTGAGAGTAGCAACAGGTTTTAAGTCTGCCGAGTAAAGAAGACGGCATGGATTTTTCCAGGTGTTCCAAAAATTATCCCTTTTTATAAGTAGCAACAGGTTTGAGTCTGCTAAGTGAAGAAGACTGCATTAGCCAACTTACAGCAGGAGGTGGCTGACTGGTATTAGCCAGCATGCAGAAGGAGATGGCAGACTGGCATTAGCCAGTGTACAGCGGGAGGTGGTGAATTGGTTATTAGTATCCAACGTACAGCTGGAGGTGGAGGACTGATGTTACTAGTAGTATCTTGTGTACAACAGGAGGTGACTGACCAGTAGTAGCCAGCTTACAGCAGCAGGTGGGGGATTGATGTTTCTGGTAGTATCAGGTGACCAGCAGGAGGTGGAAGACTAACATTAGCCAGCATACAGCAGGAGGTGGCTGACTTGTAGTAACCAGCATACACCAGGATGTGGCTGACTTGTAGTAACCAGCATACACCAGGATGTGGCTGACTTGTAGTAACCAGCATACACCAGGATGTGGCTGACTGGCATTAGCCAGCATACAGTAGATGGTGGCTGACTGGTATTTCTAGTAGTTTCCAGCATATAGCAGGAGGTGGTGGACTTGTGTGACTAGTAGTAACCAGCGTACAGCAGGGGTGGTGGTAGTACTGTCTAATCAGTGGCATGTTGGCAATCTTGTATGCTTCAGAGTGACACTGCTGTCTGCTGCACTGAACATTCTCTCTGGATCTACACTAGAGGGTGGACAAGACCAGTGGCGTACTAAGGGGGGGGGGGCGGCCCGCCACGGGTGTCACTCTCAAGGGGGGTGCCAGGGGCGGACTGACCCGCCCCCGCCGCTGCTGAGGTTGTATGCGCGATACAGGCACATACAGGAAAAGGCATCCCCTCTGTGTGAGCCGCATCTGCAGCTTACACAGAGGAGACGTGATCTCTGGGGGGAGAGGGGGGGTGCTCTGCATTTACCTATAGGGAAGGGGGGAGAGGGGGGGTTGCTCTGCATTTACCTATAGGGAAGGGGGGGAGAGGGAGGGGGGGTGCTCTGCATTTACCTATAGGGAAGGGGGGGAGAGGGGGGGTTGCTCTGCATTTACCTATAGGGAAGGGGGGGAGAGGGTGGTGCTCTTCATTTACCTATAGGGAAGGGGGGGGAGGAGGGGTGCTCTGCATTTACCTATAGGGAAGGGGGGGAGGAGGGGTGCTCTGCATTTACCTATAGGGGAGAGGGAGGGAGAGGGGGGGTGCTCTGCATATACCTAGGGCTGGGCGGTATGACCATATATGTGTATCACGGTATTTTTTTAACTTATGGCGGTTCCACGGTATATAACGGTATCCCCCCCCCCCCAAAATCATGTGACCCGCCAGCGCTGTTCTGTCCCCCCCCCGGCCCTATCATGTGACCCGCGCGCGGTGTTCGGCTCCCCCCCCAAATCATGTGACCCGCCAGCACTGTTCTACTCCCTCCAATTAATGATCAGCCCAGCGGGGTACTACTCACATGTGTCAAGCACTGCCCTCCTCCTCTTTGTTGGGGGCTGCCGGGCGCTGGAACTCTATACTGTACGCCAGTGGTCTCCACTCTGCGGATCTCCAATTGTTGCAAAACTACAACTCCCAGCATGCCCGGACAGCCAACGCCTGTTGCATGCCCGGGCTGCAAAAGATACAGAAAATAAACTTTTAACTCACCCACGTTGGCCGCACGCTGGGGATGGGAACGCCCGACAGCCGACAGCCTATGCCCCGCGCCTGCCAGTGATAAGCTGAGCCCACTATCGTGTAATACAGGAATATGGGTGCACTACTGTGGTAGATGTATACAATGACATTGGCTATCCCTCAACACTGATGTAAAAATTTAGACATTCGCCAGTGTATCCTTATATGAAGGACACACCAGAGCCCGCACACCAACGCCAAGGTTTCTCAAGATGGTGCGGGACCTACGCTAATCCTACCTGTGCTTGATAAGCAAAACAGGGGCCAGTGGGCAATTACAGCAGCATTCGGTCGACTCACAACTTCCTCCCAGATACCCTCCAGCCTGACTGAGCACACATGCAATGGGAGGAGGGAGGCAAGCTGAAAGCCCCACCTGAGTTTGCTCATATGGGTGCCTGGCCTCACAGGTGCTACCTTAATGCTGCCTTGAAGATATTCACGGCGCATTTATTTTGGAGTTTATACACCTCCAAGTATAAAATTTAAACAAACAACAAAAAACGTGGTCTCAAATGGCTGGAGGTGCTCAACCCCAGATGCGGTTGTGCATTTATACTGGGGGAGCAGATCCTGCCCTTGTAGTCCGTTGCTAAGGGCTTCATAAGCCGGCTTCATACATGACAGTGGGCTTAGCCTATCACTGGCCAAGGCGGGGCATCGCTCTGGCCGGTGATAGGCTGATGGCTGTCCGGCATTCCCGTCCGCAGCGTGCGGCCGACGTGGGTGAGTTAAAAGTTTATTTTCTGTATCTTTTGCAGCCCGGGCATAGGTATACAGCGTACAGCAGTGGTCTCAAACCTGCGGACCTCCAGCTGTTGCAAAACTACAACTCCCAGTATGCCGTTGGCTGTCCGGGCATGCTGGGAGTTGCAGTTTTGCAACATCTGGAGGTCTGCAGGTTGGAGACCACTGGCGTACAGTATAGAGTTCCAGCACCCGGCGGCCCGCAACAAAGAGGAGAGGGCAGTGCTTGACATATGTGAGTAGTACCCCGCTGGGCTGATCATTAATTGGGGGGAGCAGAACAGTGCTGGCGGGTAACATAGGATTAGTTCCCCGATGTGGGGACAGCGCTGTGCTAGGCTGATAATACATTCCCGAGGGGGAGGGGCCCAACCGGTATTGCGGTATGGGGGAAAATCCATATTGTGCAGCACAAAAAATTTGATATTCGGAATGAACCGGTATACCGCCCAGCCCTAAATATACCTATGGGAAAGAGGGGTGGTGTAACTCTGCATATACCTATGGGAAAGAGGGGGGGGGTGTAGCTCTGCATATACCTATGGGAAAGAGGGGGGTGTAGCATAGCTCTGCATATACCTATGGGAAAGAGGGGGGTGTAACTCTGCATATACCTATGGGAAAGAGGGGGGGTGTAGCGTAGCTCTGCATATACCTATGGGAAAGAGAGGTGGTGTAACTCTGCATATAACTATGGGAAAGAGGGGGTTACCTGGCTACCTACCTACCTACCTGCCCTTTTACTGTGCAGGACACCAAGGAGGGCATTATTACAGTTTGTGGGCCTATAGATGGGAAGATTGTGTAGAGGAGGGGAGGGCACTGAAAATATGCAGAGTCTGACATGTTTTTCCTGCAGATGTTAAGAGATCCACATGGCGGTCTTATCCGGACGGAGAAGAAAAGGAAAGAGGACGCCACGGATCAGAAAAGACGTAATTGTGAGTCCCAAAATGTAACTGTAATCACTTATATGGTATAGGCATCCTGTGTGCAGCTGATATCTACCGCCATATGGTCCTGTATATAATCACTTATATTGTATACAGATTCTTTATAGTATACTGGTCTCAATACAGTGGTTTTATTCAGTACAGTATGGCGGTATTATCCAGTTATTGTGTGGTGGTATATATTTACTCCTTGTATACCAGTATAATTGGTCATAGAAATTAACCTATGTTAAAGTGTTTCTTACATATATAAATTTTAGTTTATTGTGTGAGGGATTTGGGTGGAATAGGAGTGTGGCAGAAGATTGACGAGCTGCAGGGGCCCTTGTTTTTTTTTTGGTCCGAGGGCCCCGAGTGTTGTCAGCCCGCTCCTGGGGAGAGGGGAGGGAGGGGGTGTAATTAAGGGGGGTGCGTGTGTGTGGGAGGGTGCCAAACAAAGGGTCCGCCCCGGGTGCCAAATGCTTTAAGTACACCCCTGGACAAGACAGAACACTCATGGCAAACTGGGCAAGTTCTGGCCAATGGTCTAATCTGGTGACCAAGAGGCTGATGGGGTCTGGGCTCATGGTGTCTGTCAGAGAAAGAGAACTGCTAAGGTATGCCTCAACCTGGTTGTTCAGATGGTGGTTTATATCCCTGTGAGGATGATTCATGTCAGGGGGGAATACATGTTGCAGAATTTCATCTTTATGTACTCCAATGTGAAGATGCTGCTGTTGCTTCTACTTCTTCTGCCTCTTGCAGGGGTAGGGATTGGAGCGTTGACTCAGCGAAGAGCGGACCCCCGGTTTGGCAGGTGTTTAGTGCTGGAAAGCCATGTAAAGCTGGCTGTGTAGCCAATTTAGCCTTCTTCTCAGAAGGTGAAAAAAGTTCCCCCATTTTGGCTTTATACCGAGAGTCTAAGAGTGTTGTTATCCAGTACTCATTTTTTTCAGTGCAGTGAAAATTAACTTATCCCCTATCCAAAGGATCTCATGAAGGGGCCCCCGCAGAAAGCTGCAGCTGACACGCCCCCTCAATGTATCTCCATGGGATACATGGAGGGGACGTGTCAGCCGCTGCTCTGTGCGGGGGTCGGCATGCCCCATTCCAGCAGACTGCCGGGGCCCCGTTCAGGAGATTGTGGGGGGAGGGCTCCCAGCAGTCAGACACCCAGTGATCTATAACTTATCCCCTATCCCTATGCCAGCTTTTCTGAGGGCCCAGCTTGTTCTGCCTCCATCCCATACTGCCAAGATTGGTCTTGGCCCTTGTCATCATCATCAGGGTCACCTTGTGTAGAGTCCTGGTCCCCTATCCCTTTGACAGATTCCATCTCCAAATCCTCCTCCTCCTCAGGTCCCACTTCCTCCTCAAGGAGAACATCCGTACTGCTGACAGCCAGATGTGAACTCTCCTCCTTCCCTCCTTCCTCAATTATCAGTGTTAGCTCTAAAAGGAATATCAGCAGCATTACATCACTAATTCCACTGTTGTCCACTGTTGGCTGACAAATCTTGTTGCCTTCTCGAAAGGCCGCACAACGTGACAGGTGTCTCTGATTAGCTGCCAATCCCTCAGCTGTAAGTCACACTGGCTCCAAAAACGTCGGTCTGCTGCATTAGGACTGTGTAGAAGTAGAGAGACAATAAAGAAAAAAGAAAACCAGGAGGCAGCGCCTCGTGTATTACCCAAGTGAGGTGGGGTATCCTCTAGACAGCAATAGATAGAAAGCACCTATCCATGAGGTGGCCGCTCACCTCATGGATAACAGTCATGTGCATATCACCCCTATTAAGGGGTATCAGATGTGATGGGAAAAGCTGCTCAGCCTGAAGGTCACAGGAAGGGGGCAACCCAACCTGTTGCATCGTAGATACAGATAAAGGAAAAGGACCAAGGATCCAGGCTCTGCTTCATCCAAAAATTACTTCAAAGAGTATAATAACCAAACTGTTTTTATTATGCATACAGATACAGGATGATGATGCGTTTCAGGGCTGGCTTGCCCCTTCCTCAGATAATCATAGAGATTATCTGAGTAAGGGGCAAGCCATCCCTGAAACGCGTCATAATCCTGTATCTGTATGTATAATAAAAGCAGTTTGGTTATTTCGTACTCTTTGAAGTAATTTTTGGATGAAGCAACACCTGGATCCTTGGTCCTTTTCCTTTATCTGTATCAATGCTGCATTAGGATATCTGTCACCACTTTGTGCTGCTGGTACAGGTGGTCCAACATGTGTAATGTTGAGTTCCACCGTGTTGGAATGTCCAAAATGAGGCAGTGTTGAGGTAGACCATTTTGACACTGTAGGTGAAGGAAGGCATGTTTAAAAGCATGAGAACCCCTAAACCAAACTCACACTTTCCTGCACAACAAAGCACATGCGTGAGACCAGCAAAAGTTCTCATGAAATGTTTGACGACAAGATTTAGCACATGTGCCATACAGAGATGTTTGTGCCATTATTGATGACCATGTTTCCCAAGGTCAGATCATGACACCATGTTTCCCAAGGTCAGATCATGACCTGAGGGCCAGTGTGAAATTCACTGTTGCAGACAGGGCAACAGCTGTGTGGCTTTTCTCACCCAGGCTCAGCAGTTGTAACACAGCATGGCAGTGATTTTGCACCAATGAAAGAAAGGGGGGGGGAAGCTATGCTTTCCCCCATGGGAGGAAGCAAGATGTCCGTGGAGGACCTGCATGAGGAGGAGAATAGGCGGGTGTTGTCAGCTGTTTAACCTGATCAGCGCAACCATGGAGGTGTCACTACAATTTCCTGGCCTTGTTGTGGTGGAGCCTCGTTCTGCAGAATGTTGACCCAGAGGGCCATAAAACACATGTATTGGCCCTGGCCTTAGCTACTACTCCCTGTATATACCCATACACTGTTCTGCTTACAGACAACTGCATGGAATGGCCAACCCTCTCTGACACATGATGGGGACAGCTTTCTTGGCACAATAATGGCGACTAGGTATGCGCCACCTTGGCTGGGCACACCACAATAATTATCTGAAGGCAATCAACAAAATGGTACAGGAGCGCTTGTACCACTAACAACTTGGCCAGGTGCAAATTAAGGCACACTACAACAGGGTGGATGGGAGAATACTGCTGTCTGAAGGACATAGATTCCCCAAAACTGACAGGATTGAGAAGGAGGAGGACACGACACTGATTAGACAAATTCCGAAAATGTGCTGCTTATTGACAGCCTGTGGCTGCTAGACAATTGGGAGGGATCTGGAGGAGCATCAGTAGCAGCAAGGTTTTCTTCACATTGTGGGGTGTCTTGACTGTCCCACGCAGCCTTATGCCTACATAGAGATGTGGTTACTACAGGCGACATAGTACAACGTTTTTTTTATTGAACCTGAACATTCAGCAGCGCCGCCATCACCCGAGCTCATCAGACCAGCAGCCCTACGTCTCATACGCTTGCCAGGTGTTCTTCCCTTTCCTTGGCTGCGCTCTTCTTTGCTGACACTGACACTACCCTCCTGCTCTGAACACATCAGCTCCTCTTCAACTGGTTCCCACATCCTGTCCAACACAATGTCATCGTCATCATCAAACTCATTGTCCATGCCACTCCTCTGCATGAACTTTTGGGCTCTATGCTCCCCCTCAGCATAGCCACCATGACGCCTTACAGCATCTCCAGCATGCCTACCACCTACATTAGTCCCGCTACAGCTACGCTCAGCCACTGCTTTCACCCTCACATCCTCTGCAACACATTCCAAAGCTTGACGATCCTCACAAAACACCTCCTCGTGGCTAGTACTATCCTTCTGCTTAGTAATAGGGTGGAAGCATTGACAGAGATGAGGAAATAGAGCGTTTAGTACGGATATTTCCACTGCGCCATGTGACTGTAGATAAGGAGAAATCCACTGACAGGTGGCTCACCGTCATATCGTCAGACTCTTCATCCTCCTCCTGAGAAGACCAGAGAAGTCCAGAATAGCCGTACTCTCCTGTGAAACCACACAACCTCTGGCAGGCAGTATTACCCAAAATATACAGCAAAGTAACAGAAAAAATTATTGTCCCGTGTGTACACCTTAGTGACCATAGATACCTATAATTAACTCTGGACCCAGATGATAAATCACAAATAAATCTTTATTAGAGAATAGCATATAAAACAATTTAAAAAGGACACCAGTCAGACTAACCTGACTACTGTGAGGTATACACGGAAATCAAGATAAAGTGCATAGGCAACAATAGGACACTATAGGGCCACCAGTATACTAAACATACCGTATATACTCGAGTATAAGCCGAGTTTTTCAGCACGATTTTTCGTGCTGAAAACACCCCCCTCGGCTTATACTCGAGTGAACTCCCCCACCCGCAGTGGTCTTCAACCTGCGGACCTCCAGAGGTTTCAAAACTACAACTCCCAGCAAGCCCGGGCAGCCATCGGCTGTCCGGGCTTGCTGGGAGTTGTAGTTTTGAAACCTCCGGAGGTCCGCAGGTTGAAGACCACTGCGGCCTTCAACATCATCCAGCCCCCTCTCACCCCCTTTAGTTCTGTACAGTACTCACCTCCGCTCGGCGCTGGTCCGGTGCTGCAGGGCTGTCCGGTGAGGAGGTGGTCCGGTGGGATACTGGTTCCGGGCTGCTATCTTCACCGGGGAGGCCTCTTCTAAGCGCTTCGGGCCCGGCCTCAGAATAGTCACGTTGCCGTGACAACGACGCAGAGGTGCGTTCATTGCCAACGTACTTCTGCGTCATTGTCAAGGCAACGCCTCTATTCCGGGCCGGAAGGGCGGAGAAGAGGCGCCCCCGGTGAAGATAGCAGCCCGGACCACCTCCTCACCGGACCACCTCCTCTCCGGACAGCCCTGCAGGACCGGACCAGCGCCGAGCGGAGGTGAGTACTCAGAACTAAAGGGGGTGAGAGGGGGGCTGGATGATGTTGAAGGCCGCAGTGGTCTTCAACCTGCGGACCTCCGGAGGTTTCAAAACTACAACTCCCAGCAAGCCCGGACAGCCGATGGCTGCCCGGGCTTGCTGGGAGTTGTAGTTTTGAAACCTCTGGAGGTCCGCAGGTTGAAGACCACTGAGGGCGAATGATGAGAAGAGGATGATGAAGGGGGGGTGTGGGGATGATGAAGGGGGGTGTGGATGATGAAGGGGGGGGTGTGGGATGATTACAAGGGGATGATGAAGGGGGGATGTGTGGGATGATAAGGGGATGATGAAGGGGGGATGTGTGGGATGATAAGGGGATGATGAAGGGGGGATGTGCGGGATGATAAGGGGATGATGAAGGGGGGATGTGTGGGATGATGACAAGGGGATGATGAAGGGGGGATGTGTGGGATGATAAGGGGATGATGAAGGGGGGATGTGTGGGATGATGACAAGGGGATGA
Organism: Hyla sarda; assembly: GCF_029499605.1. Lineage (NCBI taxonomy): Eukaryota > Metazoa > Chordata > Amphibia > Anura > Hylidae > Hyla > Hyla sarda. Next base: position 101,932,566 of record NC_079190.1, on the reverse strand, counting down.
TGATGAGGATGTTAATGACGGGTCTGGATGATGACAGGGGGGGATGAGGTATTTCCCACCCTAGGCTTATACTCGAGTCAATAACTTTTCCTGGGATTTTGGGTTGAAATTAGGGGTCTCGGCTTATACTCGGGTCGGCTTATACTCGAGTATATACGGTATACATTAATGATAAAGCTATACAACAATCTTGAAAATAGTCTCACAGAAATTGATGCCACGTTTATAAAGTTACAAAAATTTCAATCTTTATTAGAAAACATGTTAAAAACAATATACATATGTGGTAGGGGTAGTGTAATCAGGGTTTTGCTTCAGTATATCAGGGGTTAAGGTTAACCCTATTGTTCATGACGCCAGGCTGAGGGCTAGTATGCTGAGGTGATTCTCCGGCCTATTGCCGCCCTTTCCAGTAACGATAGGTGGATGCAAATAATAACTGAAGGTCCACAAGGTAGCTGAACTTGAACTTGGATAAACTTTACTTAAAGGCTTGCGATACATCCAATGAACAGTAACAGTCTCATTCAAACAGTCACTAAACACTTCAATGACTGACAGTTGTTGCAGACCTTGACTTGGGTTATAAGTCTCTGAATTAAGGGTTAATTGCAAAGATCCGTCCGGATTTAGGGGATAGATAAGGTCCGGTGATCTTGCAGAGTGCTTAGGGATTGATACACTCACGGTTTAGAAGAGATCAGCCGTCGCCGCAAGGCTCGGGCCTAAAACTCACTGATGACAGCAGCGCAGATCCTTCCCTGTCAACAGCCCAGGAACAAGAGATGCTGATTGCTTAGCAGCACATGAACAAGAGAGAGAGCTATGGCCGCCAATCCCTTATATGGGCAGGGCCGTTTTAATTGATCCGAATATCTGTCACTCACCGTTACAAGGAATGATGGGTGCAATACGTCATAGGGACCTCCAAAGGTCCTTAAGCAAAAGCCATAGAGTTTACCTGACCACGTGACCTGCAGGTCCTGCTACGCTCCGTACAGGTAATTAACCAGTTATATACATTTGTACAATTATATTTATATAAATCCTGAATAAACTGTTAGATAACTGATACCTAGATGAGAGGTGACAAGGGGCGGACTAGATAAGAAGGACCCCAACGTCCTAGGGACTCTGGCTATGGGGACCTATATACAGGTACCGTATAGGATGCGGTACCGGGACACCACAAACCCCCTTACTTAACCCGTACAGGACCTAGGGCGTATGGATATGCCTTCTGTACCTGGGTCTTAAGGACCCAGGATGTACCTGTACGCCCGTGGGAATTTCGGTCCCCGCCGTGCATTCTGGGATTTGTAGTTTTGCAACATCTGGAGGTCCACAGTTTGGATATCACATTGCAGTGGTCTCTATCTGTAGCCCTCCAGATGTTGCAAAACTGGAAATCCCAGCATGCCGAAACAGCTGTCTCTGCATGCTGGGTAAAGTAGTTGCGTACCTCTAGCTGTTGCATAACTAGATCTCCCAGCATGCCCTTCGGCGATCAGTACATGCTGGGAGTTGTAGTTTTGCAACAGCTATAGTCACACTGGTTGGAAAATACTGAGTTAGGTAACAGAACCTAACTGAAGGTTTTCCAACCTGTGTGCCTCCAGCTGTTGCAAAACTACAACTCCCAGCATGCACGGTCTGTCAGTACATGCTGGGAGTTGTAGTTTTGAAACAGCTGGAGGTTTGCCCCCCCCCCCCCATGTGAACGTACAGGGTACATTCACACGGACATGTTTACAGTAAGTTTCCTGCTTCAAGTATGAGCTGCGGCAAATTTTTCGCCGCAGCGCAAATTTCTAGCGGGAAGCTCACTGTAAACCTGCGCCCGTGTGAATGTACCCTAAAAACACTACACTACACTAACACATAATAAATTTTAAAACACTACATAAACACCCCCTTACACTGTCCCCCCCAATAAAAATGAAAAACGTATTGTACAGCAGTGTTTCAAAAACGGAGCCTCCAGCTGTTGCAAAACAACAACTCCCAGCATTTCCGGACAGCCACTGACTGTCCAGGCATGCTGGGAGTTTAGCAACAGCTGGAGACACCCTGTTTGGGAATCACTGGTGTAGAATACCCCTATGTCCACCCCTATGCAATCCCTAATTTAGTCCTCAAATGCGTATGACGCTCTCTCACTTCAGAGCCCTGTCGTATTTCAAGGAAACAGTTTAGGGCCACATATGGGGTATCTCTGTACTCGGGAGAAATTGCGTTACAAATTTTGGGGGGCTTTTTCTCATTTTACCCCTTATGAAAAGGAAAAGTTGGGGGCTACACCAGCCTGTCAGTGTAAAAAAATTAAAAATTTTACACTAACATGCTGGTGTTGACCTTTACTTTTTATTTTCACAAGTGTTAAAAGGAAAAAAAGACCCCCAAAATTTGTAACGCAATTTCTCCTGAGTACGGAAATACCCCATATGTAAGCGTAAAATGCTCTGCGGGCGCATAACAAGGCTCAAGAGTGAGAGCGCACTATGTACATTTGAGGCCTAAATTGGTGATTTGCAAAGGGGTGGCTGATTTTACAGCGGTTCTGACATAAACTACACCCCTCACGGAAAGTAACAAGGGGTATAGTGAGCCTTAACATCCCACAGGTGTTTGACGAATTTTCATTAAAGTTGGATGGAAAAATGAAAAAAAAAAAGATTTTTCACAAAAATGCTGGTGTTACCCAAAATTTTTCATTTTCACAAGGAAAAATAGAAAAAAAGCCCCCCAAAATTTGTAACCCCATTTTTTCTGAGTAAAAAATACCCCATATGTGGATGTAAAGTGCTCAGAAATGCTCAGAAAAGAAGGAGCACCATTGGGATTTTGAAGATAAAATTTGTCCGGAATTGAAGGCTACGTGTGTTTACAAAGCCCCCATAGAGCCAGAACAATGGACCCCCCCCCCCACATATGACCCAATTTTGGAAACTACACCCCTCACGTAATGTAATAAGGGGTACAGTGAGCATTTAGCGCCCCACAGGTGTCTGACAGATTTTTGGAACAGTGGTACGTGAAAATGAAAAATGTAATTTTTCATTTGCACAGCCCACTGTTCCAAAGATCTGTCAAACGCCAGTGGGGTGTAAATACTCACTGCACCCCTTATTAAATTCTGTGAGGGCTGTAGTTTCCAAAATGGGGTCATGTGGTCCACTGTTCTGGCACCACGGGGGGGGGGGCTTTGTAAACGCACATGGCCCCCGACTTCTTTTCCAACCAAATTCTGTCTTCAAAAGCTCAATGGTGCTCCTTCTCTTCTGAGCATTGTAGTGCGCCAGCAGAGCACTTGACATCCACACATTGGGTATTTCCATACTCAGAAGAAATGGGGTTACAAATTTTGGGGGTCATATTCTCCTATTACCCCTTGTAAAAATATAAAATGTGGGGGGAAACCAGCATTTTAGTGAAAAAATTTTTTTTTCATTTACACATCCGACTTTAGCAAAAAGTCGTCAAACACCTGTGAGGTTTTAAGGCTCACTGTACCCCTTGATATGTTCCTTGAGGGGTGTAGTTTCTAAAATAGTATGCCATGTGTTTTTTTTGCTGTTCTGGCACCATAGGGGCTCCCTAAATGCGACATGCCCTCCAAAAACCATTTCAGCAAAATTCGCTTTTCAAAAGCCAAATGTGACTCCTTCTCTTCCGAGCATTGTAATGCGCCAGCAGAGCACTTAACGTCCACACTTGGGGTATTTCCATACTCATCAGAGATGGGGTTACAAATTTTGGGGGGCATTTTGTCCTTTTATCCCTTGTAAAAATTTAAAATTTTGGGGAAAACTAGCATTTTAGTGGAAAAAAATAAATAAATCATTTACACACCCAACTTTAACAAAAAGTCGTGAAGCACCTGTGGGGTGTTAAGGCTCACTGGACCCCTTGTTACCTGCCTTGAGGGGTGTAGTTTCCAAAATAGTATGCCATGTGTTTTTTTTTTGCTGTTCTGACACCATAGGGGCTTCCTAAATGCGACATGCCCCACAAAAACCATTTCAGAAAAACTCACTCACCAAAATCCCATTGTTGCTCCTTTCCTTCTGAGCCCTCTACTTCGCCCGCCGTACACTTGACATACACATATGAGGTATTTCCTTACTCGAGAGAAATTGGGCTACACATTTTAGGAAGATTTCTCTCCTTTTACCCCTTGTAAAAATAAAAATAAAACTGGGTCTACAAGAACATGCCAGTGTAAAAAATGAAGATTTTGAATTTTCTCCTTCAATTTGCTGCTATTCCTGTGAAACACCTAAAGGGTTAACAAACCTTTTGAATGTCATTTTGAATACTTTGGGGGGTGCAGTTTTTATAATGGGGTTATTTGTGGGGCATTTCTAATATGAAAGCCCTTCAAATCCACTTCAAATCAGAACTGGTCCCTGAAAAATTTTGATTTTGAAAATTTTGTGAAAAATTGGAAAATTGCTTCTGAACTTTGAAGCCCTCTGATCTCTTCCAAAAGTAAAAACATGTCAATGTTATGATGCAATCATAAAGTAGACATGTTGTATATGTGAATCAATATATAATTTATTTGGAATATTCATTTTCCTTATAAGCAGAGAGCTTCAAAGTAAAAAAAGAATGCAAAATTTTCAATTTTTTCATCAAATTTTGGAATTTTTCACCAAGAAACGATGCAAGTATCGACAAAATTTTACCACTAACGTAAAGTAGAATATGTGACAAAAAAAATCTTGGAATCAGAATGAAAGGTAAAAGCATTCCAGAGTTATTAATGCTTAAAGTGACAGTGGTCAGATGTGCAAAAAATGGCCGGGTCCTACAGTGAAAATTGGCTGGGTCCTTAAGGGGTTAAGATAAGTCGACCTTGACGCCTATCCCCTAAGGCAGAGGAACTAGGACTAGACCAGGATGATACTTATAAATTTGCTATACATCCTAAGTAAACATTGAACACATTTACATTCTCTGATACCCTTACTAGTATCTGGACTAGACAATAGAAATCTATCTAGACATTGGTACTATCTAGACATTAATGAACCTATCTAACCTTTAGTTTCTAGCTTCTTAGACATTTAATTAAACTTACTATACAATTAGGCAGCTATCTGACATCTAGTTACTAGCTCCTAAGACATTTTTATTAGCTCTATACACATTTTATGAGGCTAACTAGACATTAGTACAGCTCTATATACCTTTAGCATCAAGCTGACTAGACATTTTTATTATCTGACACATTTTATTCGCCAACAATGAGTTACCTGTTTATACACGAAAGTTATACTGGCTAGCCGGAAGCTAGGTCACAGTAAGGTTGGCTGCTAGGGTCTATCGGCTACACGCTACTTACCCCTAGAGCATTTCACATAACCTACCTAGGTTACTTTAAGAATTACATGTTTAATTCTATATTCGCAAGACCACCTACTGGCCAGGCAGAGCATCTCACACACGCAATACAGAGAAAAGAAGTATGAGTGTACCTAACAATGGCAAGAATGTAATTTCAATAGGCTACAATCCCTAAAGTGTCTTCTTAAGTGAGATATATTTTGTTTTTGTGTATGTACTGAAGAAACTTGAGGTAGTACATTTAAGTCATTAAGCTAAGGCGCTATGTGTGCAAGTACTATTTTAAGGGTGATCTTCCCTATTATTTTTGTTGAGACAGGTGCTAGCGATTGGCGACATCAATGATACTACCCTCAGAGGAGCCGGGGTGTCACCTATTTAGCTACTACTAAACACCTTTAACATACCTTACATTTGTATGTACAAGAATCATTTAAGTTTTTAGTGTTGTGTGTACACATGCAGCACACCAACATTTTCTGTGTACAGCTCTGACTCACTTTTTATGTACATAGACATTAGACTATCTTTCTATGTACACCCTTACCTATTTTTTATGTACACAGACACGAGGATACCTTCCTGTGTACAAGAACCATATACATATTTACTATACAGACTCACACAATTATCAACACTCCAACATGGTTCAGGCGCATTCACCTGATAAGTGCAACATTTAGCATAAGAGTTCTTATGAAGCTGCTGGTGTATACATAAAACAGACGTGTAAGGATCAGCAGTCCACCTACACTAGGAGTCCAATTAAAGGGAAATATACAAAGTGGCGTGTAAGGATCAGCAGTCCACCTACACTAAGAGTTCATGGAAGGGAAAGGTAAACACTGCTTTAACCACAACTCAGCCGGGTACAGTCCTTAATGAATCATCTACAGGCTAGGAGTCTATTGAATTAATAGTCAGGCACAAGCTTTGTGGTTATGTTGCTGAACTTTGAACTGGAACAATCTTAGCACAGTCCTGCTAGGCACAATTCTTGAACTTGGTTGCTGCAAAATAAAAGGGGTTAACACAAGAAACAATCTGACATTACTTTAAAACCCCTTCAGAGAATATTCTTCTTTACTCTTGTTGTGCCTCTCTTGGTTCCTCTGTACCTCCCAACATCAGGGGCAGGTGTAGAATTGACATAGCTTTGCCACACCACATTGGTGAGGATGGAGTGGTGGAAAGCAGCATTAGGCTGGGTTCACACCACGTTTTCTTAAATACGGTTCCCGTATACGGTTGGGAGGAGGGGGGCGGGGCTTAATCGCGGCGCCCACACTCAGCCGTATTCGGGAACCATATTTAATGTATGTCTATGAGCCGACCGGATTGAACCGCAGCCTCCGGTCGGCTTCGTTTTCGGCCGTATGCGGTTTCCCGACCGCAGGCAAAAACGTGGTCGATCACGTTTTTGCCTGCAGTCGGGAAACCGCATACGGCCGAAAACGAAGCCGACCGGAGGCTGCGGTTCACTCCGCTCGGCTCATAGACATACATTAAATACGGTTCCCGAATACGGCTGAGTGCGGGCGCCGCGATTAAGCCCCGCCCCCCCTCCTCCCAACCGTATACGGGAACCGTATTTAAGAAAACGTGGTGTGAACCCAGCCTTAGAAGGGGACACAGGCTTTCTAGCCGGGATCAAAGTGGGGCAATAGGGCTTGATTACCATCTCCAAACTAGGATGGACCCATGACTCTTTCGTCTGTACCCTAAAAGCAGGCAAACTCTCCATGTCAGAAGAGGGCCTTGGTACATACGTTGGTACCTGTGTAGGAGGCAAACTCTCATTGCTCCGAGAGGGCCTAGGTACGTGCGTTGGTACCTCTGGAACAGACAAACTCTCATTACTCCGAGAGGGTCTAGGTACGGTCTTTGGTGCCCGCAATTTGGACTTACTTTCCTGAACTTGAGCAGGACTTGACTCTCGACGGTATATAGAAGATGAAGAACTTGACTCTTTGCTGTACATAGAAGATGATGAACTTGACTCTTTGCTGTACATAGAAGATGATGAACTTGGCTGTTGAAGTTCTTCCTCCTTGGGTACACTGGTGGAGGCTTTAGGAGCAGACCTTTTCGGCCTCAAGTTGAAGGGGTCGGACTCCCAATCCATTGATGGAAAATACTTGAAGGGAAGCTGTGTTGGGGCTGTTGGTCTGGTGACCGCTGCAGCCCATTCTCCACGAAGGCTCTGGACGGGGGTGTACTCCACAATTTCACCCACCTCCAAGGTGTAGAACTTCTTATGGAGATATGGCCTTTGCACTGCTCATCGGTTTACGAGGATAGTCTACCCAGTGTGGCAGTCAAGGAGTGTCCCATAACCTCTGACCTTGTCGAACTTGGCCACAGTTGCTCTTCTTCCTAATGGCTCCTCCCCTTCTCGTGGGTGATCCCATTTACGAATGTACAATGCCTCCATTCCTTTGATCTTTTCTTGCCACCTCACTGCAGACTCCTCCGATGGGATCTCGGCCCACGAGCCCCAAGTTCTGTGGTGAGGGGACAATCTCACCGGCGATGCACCTCCAGGTGTCTCTGCGCTCTCCGCTCGAGGTGTCTCTGGCCAATCGTCATCATCATCAGGCAGTGAGGGAAGATTGCAGGCCTCCTCTTCGTCTAATGACAACCGCTGCAGACGGTCAGCAAGTTCTTGGAAAAGTCAGGCTGCGACTGCCACAATTTACCGCTTTTCCGGCGCCATTTTGCTAACTTGACCACGGGGAACGCTTCTCTCCACCATGTCTGTACTCTCCGTCTCTCTGTGCAGACTGAAGAGGTTGCTGTGCGTGGCATCCTTTGTAGTGGGCTTCCCCAAAATGGCGGCCGGCAGGAAGGACATTATCGGTGCAGCCCCGACTTCCGGTCCCTCCAGAGACGACTCCTGTGTCTCCAAGTTCCCTTTCGGCTGTGACACAGCAACTTGGCAGCCACGCCCAGGGGCAGGGCGTGGAGCAGCGCGGGCTTTCTTCGCGCGCTTTTCCAGCAGCAGTTCGGCTCCGCCTGTGCCAACCGGACCAAAGGATCGCAGCATGAACTCATTGCGCAGTTTACACATCTTAGTTGTAGATGAATTTTCGACTCCCCCCTTACTTTTCTCGTGGCCCCCTTGTATGGTGCACCACAAGCACCGCTCCCGTACACAGCAACACGGTTTACAGCACATGAATAAAGTTCGTTTTCTGGGGGGGGGGGAGGAGTACACTTTCACTAGTGGCGACTGTAGTAGGCACACACCCGAATCCTGTTTGTGCGACGCCAAAAAGGCTTTGTGGTAGGCCTCTGGGGTAGGGGTAGTGTAATCTGGGTTTTGCTTCAGTATATCAGGGATTAAGGTTAACCCTATTGTTCGTGATGCCAGGCTGAGGGCTAGTATGCTGAGGTGATTCTCTGGCCTATCGCCGCCCTTCCCAGTAACGATAGGTGCATGCAAATAATAACTGAAGGTCCACAAGGTAGCTGAACTTGGAGTTGGATAAACTTTACTTAAAGGCTTGCGATACATCCAATGAACAGCAACAGTCTCATTCAAACAGTATCTATACACTTCAGTGACTGACAGTTGTTGCGGACCTTGACTTGGGTTATAAGTCACTGAATTTAGGGTTAATTGTGAAGATTCGTCCGGATTTAGGGGTTAGTTAAGGTCCGTGATCTTGCAGAGTGTTTAGGGATTGATACACTCACGGTTTAGAAGAGATCATCCGTCGCCGCAAGGCTCGGGCCTAAAACTCACTGATGACAGCAGCGCAGATCCTTCCCTGTCAACAGCCCAGGAACAAGAGATTCTGATTGCTTGGCAGCCCAGGAACAAGAGAGAGAGCTATGGCCGCCGCTCCCTTACATGGGTAGGGGCAGGGCCGTTTAAATTGGTCCGAATATCTGTCACTCACCGTTACAAGGAATGATGGGTGCAATACGTCATAGGGACCTCCAAAGGTCCTTAAGCAAAAACCATAGAGTTTACCTGACCACGTGACCCGCAGGTCCTGCTACGCTCCGTACAGGTAATTAACCAGTTATATACATTTGTACAATTATATTTATATAAATCCTGAATAAACTGTTAGATAACTGATACCTAGATGAGAGGTGAAAAGGGGCGGACTAGATAAGAAGGACCCCGATGTCCAAGGGACTCTGGCTATGGGGACCTATATACAGGTACCGTATAGGATGCGGTACCGGGACACCACACATAAAATCACATAAAAATGGATAGGTGCTCAGAATACACATACTGAAAAGCGAGGTGAGTATATCCCAAGTATATCAAAAGAAATACATCACATGTCCCAAGGTATTAGAATCAGTAGTACTGCTCCATGGTTTAGGCCTACTATCCCTGAACATGAATGTAAGGAGATAATCTCCAATAGTATATATAGACAGATAGAGGCAACAGGGAAGCATATAGTAAGTACAAAAACAACAGCTTAAAAGGGAGAGACTGATGATGGAATACACAATGAATAGTAGCAAATGGTGCAGTCATGCACCCTATGGGGGGACGTCTCACCTACCCCTAACGCGTTTTCGCTTGTCGCTTCGTCTGGGGGTGTGTCTCCAACCAGAAAGAACTCAGTATAAATTTCTACAGCGTAGAACGTAATGCTAAATTCATGAGGGGACGCACCTGTTGTCGCTGCTGAGGTAGTCATTGTGCGTGCATATATCTGCAGGATTCTCACTGCTAAGATATCGGGTGCGCCTGCGCCTGGGAGATGGGCGCCAAAGATCTCCGCGGCACCTCTGTGACGTACGTATCGTCACATGATCTCGCCGCATCAGGTGATGCGTGAGATCACCGTTTCCTATCGCGCTATCATAGCGTTGATAGGAAGTGGTGTACAGGGGCTGGCGCGAGGCGCCTCACGTGATCAGAGTCACATGACGCGCTGATGCCACGCATCATAGCAACAGTTGCTAGACAAGTGGTAAGTATATACAAGGAGTACAACAGCCAGCACAAAACATTGAGACATTGTTATAGAAATAGAAAAGAAGCACCAAGGTGATTGAAAGTGATAGAAAACGTGAATGGTGACAAAAACTTACCCAATACCGAAGTGTGACAATGCCAATGGGAAACCTCTGTGAAAACATAAATAAGAAGTGATGGCATAAAAACAAAATGTCATGCAACATGTGCCAAGCATATATATGAGAAATATATAATTAAACAAGTTATGTGTGATTTTTTTAATTATTACTGAAAATACTAATGAAGTCTGTGTTGAAACACACTCCAAAATTAATATATACTATATGTGTCAGCTTATATAATATGTTCCAACACAGTGCCAAATCTTGATATGGAGATACCATATGTGATGGTGAAGGATGTGAGACGCGACATAAACAAGTGTTCCTAATCTAGTGGTATGTACTACTAAAGTGTTGCTAAAGTGTGTATTATACATATCATTCTCATGTATGACATACTGAGACTGATATATAATGTGTGTGTGATATAGGGGTGCTTAGGCAAAGTAAAAAATAAAAGATATGGCATACCAAGGATAAGTATGGTAGAAACTTGCAATATGAAACATGTATCACATACATGTATGACATACTACTAGAAAATTAAGTCTAAAATAGCAGCATAATAGTGTAAATTGCTGGTGTACTATGTGCGTCATAGTAAGGTGCTTTGTATGTGCTGAAAAAAAATATAAAATATAAATTATTTAATAATAAAGTGCCTCAATATAGAATCTATATATCAAATAACAGGGTCAATACTGAAAAAGTGCATATAGACTAGACCACTAATAAATATATCACAAGTATATTAACCTCTTCAGGACGAGGGGTGTATGCATACGCCCTGCATCCCGAGTCCTTAAGGACGTAGGGCACATGCATACGCCCGTGGGAATTCCGGTCCCCGCCGCTAGCCGGTTGGGAACCGGAACGGGATGCCTGCTGGAATCATTTATCAAGCATCCCGGCACATTGCCGAGGGGGGTCCTGAGACCCCCCCATGTCGGCGATCGCAGAAAATCGCATGTCAATTCAGACATTCGATTTTCTGTTATTCCGAGTTGATCAGGCCCCTGGTGACCCGATCACCCGGAAAATAGGGATGATCGGAGCTGTCAGTGACAGCCCCGATCATCCTGAGGGATAGGAGCGAGGTCGCAGTGCTGCGATCTCCTCCTATCCCCTGCCATTGGTCTGAACTGAATTCTGACCAATGGCAGTGCAGGACTGTGGGTTGCCATGGCAACCCCCATTCTGCCCACCCCTGGATGGGCAGAATGGGGGGAGAAGATGGAGGCCAGTACCTGGAGGAGAAGATGCGTGGGGACCGCCAATCGTCGCTGGAGACTGCGGAGATCACGGCACAGGTAGGGAAGTGACGGTGGGGGGGGGGGGAGGAAAGTTGCAGTAAAGTGATCTTTACTGTGGCAACCACTAGGAAGGCCGAACTGCAACTCCAAGCATGCCCAGACAGCCAAAGTTGGGAGTTGTAGTTTTGCAACGTCTGGAGGGTCACAGTTTGGAGACCACTGTTACAGTGGTGCCCAAACGGTAGCCCTCCAGATGTTGGCAAACTACAACTCTCAGCATGCCTAGACTGCTCAGGCATGCTGGGAGTTGTAGTTCTGTAACATCTGTCCCTTCAGATTTTGCAATTTTCATGACATTTTTGAAAATTGCTGCTCTACTTTGAAGCCCTCAAATTTTTTCAAAAAGTAAAAATATGTCCATTTTATGATGGCAACATAAAGTGGACATATTGTATTTGTGAATAAAAATAAAAATAATTTATTTGGAATATCCATTTTCCTTACAAGCAGAGAGCTTCAAAGTTAGAAAAATGCAAAATTTTCGAAATTTCCATGAAATTTTGGGATTTTTCACCAAAAAAGGATGCAAGTAACAACGAAAATTTACCGCCAAAATAAAGTAGAATATGTCACGAAAAACAATCTCAGAATCAGAATATTCGGTAAAAGCGTTTTAGAGTTATTAATGCGTGACGGTGGTCAGAATTGCGAAAAAGGGCTCAGTCCTTAAGGTGAAAAAAGGGCTGCGTCCTTAAGGGGTTAAAATGTTAATAGGGCCCTACTAAAAATTAAGCAATTATACTCAGGGAGATAACCATCAATAAGGTGCATGACTAAGGTTGGACTTACAATAAAGGATATATAACCAAGTACATGAAAAATATAAGTTATAAAGGCGTTCCTGAAGTCTGGCTGTAGAATCTGCAACAAATGAGAAGATAAAAAAAGGAAAAAGAGAGGAAAAAAGAAACAGTTAAAATGATTCTAAAAATAATATTGTATTATTATATTATTTTTAGAATGATTTTAACTGTTTCTTTTTTCCTCCCTTTTTTTCCTCTCTTTTTCCTTTTTCTTTTTTTATCTTCTCATTTGAGAAGGACCTATGAGAAATGTCCAAAGCTTTAACATCAGAGACTCTTTTACAGGAGATTAAGCATAATAACATAGATAGTTTGAAGGAAAGAAGTTTTAAAGATAAAAAATGGTTAGGGCCTAGAGAGTTAAGGAAAGATAAAACTAAGTTAACAACCCAGGTAGAGGTATACTTGGGAAGAGGAGGTCTACGAAAACGAATACCTTTCAAGAGTCTGCAAACCAAAGGATGTGTGCCTACAGGCATCGAATCGATAGGAATGTGATTCGAGGAGATAGCAGAATGATAAACATTAATGGTACGGTAAGCTTTTCCTTGGTCAAAAGTGGAAGAGAGAAAATTCTAAATGTCATTCAGAGAAGAGTGAACGGGATCCAGAGTCCGTTGTGAGCACCAATGAGACCAAATTTTCCAGGCAGTTCTGTAAGCAGATTTGGTTCCTGGGGCTCATGCATCTGGGAGGATGTCTCTAGATGTTTGTGAAAGTCTTTGATCATTTGAGAGTTCCCGGATACAAGCCAAGCTACAAGAGACAGAGTTTCTGTCCTAAGTGTCAATGGCACAAGAGACAGAGTTTCTAAAAGAACTAGAGGATGGGGGTTCCCTGATGGATCAGAAGTATTGAAGGAGACATGGGAATGATTCGAGGAAAATCCACGGTCATTTCCAGAAGTTGAGGGTGCCATGCTTGAGATGGCCACCAAAGGGTTATCAAAACCACTGTCGATTTCTAGGAGAGAGTTTGGTGGAGAAAGGAGGAAAGACGTAAAGGATTTCTGAAGGCCAAGATTGAAGTAGGGTGTCTATGCCTAATGCTTCTGGATCGTGGTGCCAACGAAAGAATAGAGGAAGTTGACGATTTAGACGAGAAGCAAAAAGGTCTAAATATAAAGGACCCCAGAAAAGAGAATTGAGTTGAGAAAAAATGGAAGGGTCTAAACTCCAATCGCTGGCATCTACGAGGAAACGAGAATTCCAATCTGCTATGCTGTTCGAAAGACCAGGAAGGTATTCGGCCTTGAGGACAATGTTCCTGTCCAGACAAAAATGCCAAAAATCTTTGGTGACATCTGACAGAAGTTTCAATTTTGTACCGCCTAAGCGGTTGAAGTATTGAACAGCTGAAATGTTGTCCATCCGAAGAAGAATACAACAATAGGATTTGTCCTTTGCAAAGCTCTTGAGTGTGAAAAAAACAGCTGGGAGTTCTAGACAATTGATGTGAAGGAGTGATTCGTCTGAGGACCACAACGAGCACCCCAGCCCAAAAGGCTCGCTTCTGATTCTATAGAGAAATCTGGAAAGGGATGAAAAATGGCTTTCCCATTACAAGATTCTATGTGATGAAGCCACCAAAGTAATTCTTCTTTCGTCTCTGATATAAGAGATATCGAGTCTGAATAACTTAGGCCGTTCTGTAGATGTTGAATTTTGAGGTGTTGTAATTCTCTGTAATGTAGAGGGGCAGGGAAAATTGCCTGAATGGAGGCTGAGAGAAGGCCCACTATACGTGCAATGTTCCCCAAAGAAATTAGATTCTTGTTCAGAACAGAGCGAATTTCCGACGAATAGTTTTCAATCGTCTTGATGGGAGACTCAGTGGCCCAGATTTATTAAACTGTGTGAGAGAAAAAGTGGAGAGATTTTTCCACAACAACCAATCACAGCTCAGCTAACGAGCGCTGGTAAAGTGAAAGCTGATCTGTGATTGGTTGCTGTGGGAAAATCACTCCACTTTTTCTCTCACACAGTTTGATAAATCTAGGCCAATGTGTCTAGATTGCTGTTTACCATGAATCCTAGAAATTCCACTTCCCTTGAAGGGGGTCAATATAGACTTTTTGAATTTGAAATTTATAATAAACCCTAGGTCTGTAAGTAACGAAAGTGTCCATTGCATATGAAGACGGATGAGGTGAAGAGATTGGGCCACAATTAGAATATCGTCTAGATATATGATTAGACGAACACCTCTACTTCTCAGTATAGAAACTACTGGTTTCATCAACTTGGTGAAGCACCAAGGAGCGGCTGCCAGGCCGAATGGAAGGCACGTAAATTGCCAAATTAGATTTTTCCATGAAAAATGGAGGTAAGGTTGGAAAGGGGGATGAATTGGGACAGTGAGATAGGCATCTTTGAGATCTATCTTGATAAGCCAATCTCCGTGAGGTAGAAGGTCTCTCAAGAGATGAATACCCTCCATTTTGAAATGGTGGTATCTGACGAAGGCATTGAGAGATTTGAGATTTATTACAGGTCTGTGACCGCCGTCTTTCTTTTGGACCAAAAATAGATTGCTGATGAAACTCTGTGGGGAATAATTTACTGGGATGATGGCATTCTTTGAATGAAAATCTCGAATCTCAGAATCTGATCTTGGTCTGAAAAAAATCATAGGATGAGGGAGATGAGTTTGTAAAGGAGGAGATATGAACTCTATTTGATATCCTTTTACCGTATTTAGGACCCAGGAGACGGAGGTTATTGTAGACCAAATTTGGAAAAAATGGGTTAGTCTGCCTCCTAGAGGTATGTGAGAAAAAGAAGCAAGAGTCAAACTTACCTGAAGTAGGTCTTGACTTTTGAAATCCTCTTGAACCTCTGGATCGCCATGGTCTTCCACAGTAGGGGAAGAAGGGTGAGGTGTAGGAACTTGAGGACTGAGATTTTCTGGTTTGAGAGGGGGGCCTCGAAACTGTTGACATTCCTGGTAGTTTCGGCTGGGAAAGCGGCCCTTACCTCTCCCAGCCTTGGGGAAAACCTTTGGTTGAAACACCTTTTTTAGTGAGGCCTGGGCCTTATCAAGGCTAGAAAACAATCCCACATATTTATTGAGTTCCTTAATGAAGGAATCTCCAAATAACAATCCCTCATTAGAGGGGGTAGGCTAAGTTTAAGTTTAGAGGGGGTAGGCTAAGTTTAAGTAAAATAGAACATCTCTGTTCTGAAGAGTGAGCCGAATTGGCATTACCAAAAAAGCAGAATGCCCTTTGGATCCAGCCGTGAAGGACATGCAGGTCAATTGGATTTTTGGAGGCAAGAGCCTCTTCAGAAAGGTCCATAATCTTTGTTAAAGGACCCAAAATGTCAATAAATTTATCTTGGCAGGACTTCAGTGAGCGGTCCAGGCCTTTTTTATTGTTCTTCCCCAATTTTGATAAAAACTTTATAAGAGTAAGGTCAATATCAGGGGTCGCTGTGGTAATGTCAGGTAGTGAGGGTCTAGGGCATTCAGCCCTGAGCCTATTCCTGGCTTTTTTGTCCATTGGTTTATTAAAACAGGATTGGACATATTTGGCCACATTGGGATGTAGTACCCAATCACCTGAACATGGGTGGAAAATTTGGTGCGGATTAAAATAAGGAGTGCCGGAACTGTTCAAAACTACCTCTTCAGAGGTGTCATGTAATGATAAAACATCTGCATTATCAGAGTCCGATACGTCCTCATAGAGAGAATGGTGATCCTCAGCAGAGGGATCGGAATCAGAGAATGTCAACCTGACCCTTAATAAATACCTTTTTTGGTTTAGATGATGTAGGGTTGTCATGGAAAAGATGCCTCTTTCTGGATGCTTTACCAGATTTAAAACCTCTGCCCAAATGAGAGGAAGATTCCTCAGCAGACCAGAATAGGTCAGAAGGGGTGGAAGGACCCTGGCGGGTAGGAATTGCCTGGGAGACAGCTAATGTAACTGTTTTGGAAATGGATTCATGGAGAGAGGAAATAGCACCTTTAATGGCTGAATGAACAGTTTTATTAACTGACTCAGAAATAATATTTTGTACAGGAGCTTCATCAATAAATGTATATTCCCTAACCTCAGAAGGGGGAGCAATATTCTCCTCAGAAGTTATGTTTAATTTATATGGCAGTATAAATATAACTGAGGTAAAAAAGAACAAACTTCGTATTTAAAAATACACTATGCTGGTAAAGAATATAAAGTTTGTATATAATAGGTTAATATTGTAATAAAGACACTAGTAATGGGGATAAATGCAGAGAGAGCGTTGATGAAGTGATACCCAGTGATGAAGGACGTCTGTGAGGAGAATATAGAGGAGGAGAAGCAACTGAGCACCACTTGCGCTGTAATTCTCGCCATAAATGAGAAGACGCAGAGAAGAAAGCGCAATGCGCCTGCGCGCGAATCAAATATGGCCGACAGGAAAAAAAATAAGTGAGCCACAGAGGAGAAGAGGATGCGGAGCGTAATGGTAGGTCCCGGTGACCCCGTAGGCTGAAGAGAAGGGCGAAGGAGGTCAAGAGGGATGCGATTATAGATAAGTAAATGGAGCACATAGAGTTTGGAATATAGAAATATATAGTAACTAGTAGAAATATGAGATGTGGATATAATGGAATCACAGGTGACTCAAGAGAAATGCAGATGGAACATATAAGGATTTAAAATACAATATGACCATAAGAAAAAGGAGGGGGAAAACAATTTTAATGGGGAAACCAACGTGAAAATAATAAGAAATAAGACAATGGGGTTTACAAGATCAATATATAGCAATACTCATAAGAGAATTAAATAATGCATTAAAAAGTAAACAATATGTATGTAAATAAAATATATATAAATAAAATATATATAAAGAATATAAATATATATATATATATATATGTATATACAAAGAAAGAGGATTGCAGCAGCACACATTGGTCAAAAAAATTGAGGCTCTTAGCGCACTTTTTGATCAAAACGTGTCCCCCATCCACCACGGCGAGGTGGCCTCATTTAGGATGGGAACCTAGCACAAATTCTGAGCCTAACACTCAACTATCCACTCACCTCTGCTGGGCATATAGCCTCTGACTGGGTGACATGCTGGATCCATTTAAAACTCCACCTGTGAGAAAGGGGGAGGGGTGCACAGCTAAAGAGGGTGCCATTTCCCCCTGAATTGTAAATACAAGAAAAAAGAAAGATAGCCAGCACAACAGCCTAATACACGGGTGCACACTGCCATGGCATCAGAGTATACAAAAAAAGAGGATTGCAGCAGCACACATTGGTCAAAAAAATTAAGGCTCTTAACGCACTTTTTGATCAAAACGTGTCCCCCATCCACCACGGGGAGGTGGCCTCATTTAGGATGGGAACCTAGCACAAATTCTGAGCCTAACACTCAATATACACATATACATATAGGCAGATTTAATATAAATGCAGCAGAGAAAAATGTGTAGTACTTATCTTAGCTGTGACCAGCAAGAAAGAGGATTGACAAATGGATTTAACGGGTATGTCCTACTATGATTGGATGACACTGGACTATTGTATGTTTGGTTACGCTAAAAGTTTTCTTCACTTTTCTGTATTTTTAACCCTTGCTGCTGTGAGCTAAAGAAAGAATAGCATCATTTGAGCCTATGTCTTTCAATAAAATCAGATAGTAGAGATAAATCTCACCTGATTATCTGATCTTAGTTTTCTTTTCTTTGTGAAAAGTGTGCCCCTGGGTGTCTCTTTACGCTCGCACATATTCCTTCTTAATATCCGACTCTCTTTACCCCCTTTCTTTGAATTGCGTGAAGAGATCCTTTGCTTGTTCTTTAAAGAAGGTCTCAGTTGAACAAATCCAACAGATAAGGAGAAATTGGCCTGTGGGGATGTTAGAAATTAGCGGTTGAGGATGGGAAGAGCAGGCATGTAACAAAGTGTTAGTAGAGGTTTTCTTCCGATACACATTAGATGTATCTGGATCCACATCAAATAGGACATCTAAAAATTCAATTTTGGAGCGGCCGCTCTTATATGTCAACCTAATGTTGAGGTCATTAGTATTTAAAATCCCCATGAATCTCATGAGTTCATCCTCGGTTACATGCCACAAAGATAGAATATCATCTATGTAGCGGCCCTACTGTAAAACGTTTTCAATCAAAGGCACTGATTCTGTCATAAAGATCTTTTCTCTCCCACAACCCCAGGAAAAGGTTAGCATACAAGGGCGCACATGCTACCCCCATCGCTGTTCCCTGGAGTTGTAGGAACAGAGTGTCCTTAAATAGAATTATGCATCAAGGCAAATTGTAACAGTTGTAGAATTAATTCACTCATATCTGGGTGCAGATCCGACATAGATAGAAAAAATTGTGTGGCGGCCAGTCCATCAGGATGCCTGATTGATGTATATAATGCTTCAACATCACATGTTACCAGTAGTGTTTCTTCATCCAGTTGAACATAACTTATCCTTTTAGGATGTCTGAAGTGTATTTTACATGTGAAGGTAATGATTCCAATATGGGCTTTAGGAAGAAATCAATAAATCTACAAATTGGTTCAGACAGAGAGTTATTGCCAGATACAATGGGGTTATCAGGTTGCTTATGAATTTTTGGTAACAATGTTGCAATAGATGGACATTCTGGTAAAAGACTCTCCAGTTGTTCTCTAGTAATCAATCCCTTAACACGTGCTTGTACCAAAATCCTGGTTAGTTCCTGTTTAATTCTCAACAAAGGATTAGACATCACCCTTCTATAACACATAACGTCATGTAGCTGTCTATGTGCCTCTTTTTCATACATGGATCTGGGCCAGAGGACAACATTGCCATCCTTGTCGGAGGGTTTTAGGACAAGGTCGACCATCCCACCAAGGATGATCAGGGATGCACCTTCTAGATAGGTATCAGAGCTGAGGACCCCACCCAGACGACACAGGTGAGCTCCAAGCATCTCCAGCCCATCTAGAGTCCTTTAACTCTTCGTGTTCAGCCAGAGCCAGATGTTACAGATACATGTTATGTGGCATTAAAAGGTTAATACGTTGGATGCACACTATGTTAATTGTACTGCTATGTCACACCAAGGTAGATATAATGCATGTAATAAAACCAAAAAGATATACATTAAGTGGCTTTAAAAGGCTAATACATGTTGAATGCACATGCTTTTAATTGAGCTTCTATGTCACAACCAGGTAGATATAATGCATGTTTGATAAAACCAAAAAGATACACGTTGGGTGGCTTTATAATGCAAAAAAGTTCTGGATGCACATGCTATTAATTGTGCTGCTATGTGAAAACCAGATAGATATTATGTGTGTTTGATAAAATAAAAAAGATACATGTTAAGTGACTTTACAAGGCAAATACATGTTGGATGCATATGCTATTAATTGTGCTGCTATGTCACAACCAGGTAGATATAATGCATGTTTGAGAAAATCAAGAAGATATATGTTAAGTGGCTTTACAAGGCTAATATGTGTTAAATGCACACGCCATTTATTACACTGTTATGTTACAACCCGTAAGTATACTGTGTGTGTGGTGGTTAATTCCAGAAAATGTAAGTAAAGGCGCTATGCTGTATTTTTGGTACTTTCAATATGTATTGCTCTCATGCAGGTCAGCCACAGCTCTCCTTAGTTTAGTAGTTGTTCAGTTTTTTTGTATAAGCCTTCAAAAAGGCTTTCTGGTATTTGTAGTACAAGAGAAGGGTTCTGTAGCAATGGACAGGATGACACCTTAAGATCAGCTAACAGATCAAGACTGTTAATGATCACTTTGCTGTGGATTTTTGTATAGCCCCTATAGGATTTGCGCTAAGCCTGCTGTGGAGCTTATTGATAGGATAAGGCTTTCGGGATTCTGCAGGATTCAGGCTCCTGTTCACACACTGTCTGTTTGTCTGTATCTTCGTCTGCCTGTTTCTCTCTGTGTGTCTCTCTTTTTTTTTTTTTTTGTCTGACTCTCTCTTTTTTTGTCTGTGTCTCTCTCTGTCTATCTCTCTCTGTGACTGCACCCACCATAACCAGGTAAAATCATACGAGAATAAGTATTTACCTACCTTTATTACTTAAGGTGCCCTGATTACAGTTTCTTGAGATGCCCTTCCATTCCTTAGAAATGTGAGTTTCTAGTTTGTCTGACATTTCGTGCAATCAGTCAGATGAGTGTGAACTTCATCTTAATAATGGGAGTGAATATCAGGTTATGAGCAGGATTATACAGTCAGGGGGTGTATATTAGGTGTATGTATATGCCCCTCAATGTACAACATTCACACCCCTGACTGTATAACCCTGTCATTCACCTAATATTTACATTTTTAAAATTAAGTTCACAACTAATTCCCTAAATTATCAAAGTATAACCCCTTATTTCTTAGGAATAGAAGGGTGTATTAAAGAGGTACTCTGGTGGAAAACAAGTGTTTTAAAATGAAACAGGGCCAGAAAATTAAACAGATTTGTAAATAACTTTTTTTAAATCTTAATCCTTCCAGTACTTATCAGCTGCTGTAAGCTATAAAGGAAGTTGTGTAGTTTCCAGTCTGACCACAATGCTCAGCAGCCGCGGACCCGCCGGTAATGGCAGATATCAGCAATCACGCTGATGTCTGTCATTAACCCCTCAGATGCCGTGATCAATACAGATCACGGCATCTGCTGCAGTGTGACACTTAAAATGGTTGATCTGATCGCCCGCGGCACTGCCGCTGGGATCGGATCAGCCAAGATAGTGGACGGAGGTCCCCTCACCTGCCTCCGTCCATCTCCCAGGGTCCTTCTGCACTGATTTGCCTCCCAGCAGACCAGAGCAGAAGATTGCCCATAATAATGATCAGTGCTATGCCCTATGCATGGCACTTAACAGTATTAGTAATTTAATGATTGCTATAAATAGTCCCCTATGGGGACCAAAAAAGTTTTAAATTAATGTAAAAAAAAAGTTTAAAAAAAATAAAAATAAAAAAAGTGAAAAAGCCCCTCCCCCAATAAAGTTTTAAATCACCCCTTTTCCCCATTTTAATACAAAAAAAGCTTAAAAAACGATGAATAATAAACATATTTGGTATCACCACGTGCATAAATGTCCGAAGTATAAAAATATAATGTTAATCATGGTGCAAAAAATTAGCCTTCACACATCCATGAATACGGAAAAATAAGAAAGTTAGAGGTGGTCAAAATAGGGTAATTTTAAACAAACTGATTTTGTAAAAAAAAGTTTGAGATTTTTTAAAAGCCGTAAAATATTAGAAATGTATGTTACCATGGAAATAATTTTAATCATATTGACCCAGAGAATAAAGAAAACATGTAGGGGGAGATTTATCAAAATTGCCCATAGCAACCAATCAGATCGCTACTTTCATTTTTCAGAGGCCTTGTTAAAAATAAAAAGGCAATCTGGTTACTATGGGCAACTGGGCACAGGTTTTGATAAATCTCCCCGGTAATGTTTACCGTAAAGTGTACAGCGTGAAAACGAACCCCCCCAAAATTGCTAAATTGTGATTTTCGTTTAAATTTCCTTACACAAAAAATAATGTTTGGGGTTTGTCATAACAAAGTGTTAGGATTCGGCAGGCTGGATGTGGATCCTCTGTGTCAGCGAGGGATTGGCGTGGACCGTACCGGTGGACCGGTTCTAGGTTGCTACTGGTATTCACCAGAGCCCGCCACAAAGGTCGTATCCACCGGCAACGGCTCAACCTCGCTGACTGCTGAGAAGGCGTAGAACAGAAGGACTAGACAGAGGCGAGGTCAGACGTAGCAGAAGGTCAGGGCAGGCGGCAAGGTTCGTAGTCAATGGTGATAGCAAGAGGTCTGGAACACTGGTATGGCAAACACATTAAACGCTTTCTCTAGGCACAAGGGCAACAAGATCCGGCAAAGCAGGGAAGGGGAAGTGAGGTTATATGGACGTGGAGCAGGTGGAAGCTAATTAGACTGATTGGGCCAGGCACCAATCATTGGTGCACTGGCCCTTTAAATCTTAGAGAGCTGGCGCTCGCGCGCCCAAAGGAGCGGAGCCGCGCACGCCAGGACGTGACAGCCGGGGACCGGGACAGGTGAGTAGCTTGGGATGTGATTCGCTAGCGGTCGCGTCCCGCTATGCGAATCGCATCCCCGCCGGCAGTGTCAGTGCAGCGCTCCCGGTCAGCGGGTCTGACCGGGGCGCTGCAGAGAGGGGAATGCCGCGAGCGTAACAGTACCCCCCCCTTAGGTCTCCCCCTCTTTTTGTCCGCTTGTCGCTTCACATGGGACGAGGCCATTGGGAGCGATTCTTGATTTTCTTTCTGGAAGACAGAGATGTCCTGGGTAAACTCATCAACGGCAGGCAGTCCAGAAGAAATGGGGAGGGGGGGCAGAGGGTGAGGCTTGCCACGGGGCAGAGTGTTACCAGGAAGAGGGCTATGAGGAGGCAAAATCTTTTTTGCAAAAAACATCGGCATAGTCCTGATAGGCCTTGGGAGACCTGGTATAGGAGGAGACACTGAGGTTTGACTGACAGGACTGGGAGCAGACGTGAGGCATTTTTTGTGGCAAGAAGCACCCCACCTCTTGATCTCCCCGGTGGTCCAGTCAAGGGTAGGAGAATGGCGTTGGAGCCATGGCAGACCGAGGAGGACTTCAGAGGTGCAGTTGGGCAGAACAAAAAATTCAATTTTTTCGTGATGCAGTCCAATGCTCATAAGCAGGGGTTCTGTGCGGTAACGCACAGTGCAGTCCAATTTTACTCCGTTGACCGAGGAAATGTAGAGCAGCTTGACGAGACAGGTCACAGGGATGTTGAACCTATTAACAAAAGAGGCCAAAATAAAATTTCCCGCAGAACCAGAGTCCAAGAAGGCCACAGCTGAGAAGGACGAGTTGGCAGAAGGAGAAATCCACACGGGCACAGTGAGACGTGGAGAAGCAGACTTCCTACCAAGAGACGCCACTCCCACGTGAGCTGGGTGCGTGCGTGCGTTTCCCAGACGGGGAGGACGAAAAGGGCAGTCCACTAGGAAATGTTCGGTACTAGCGCAGTACAGACATAAATTTTTATCTCTGCGGCGAGTCCTCTCTTCATGGGTCAGGCGAGACTGATCCACTTGCATAGCCTCCTCGGCGGGAGGCACAGGGGTAGATTGCAAAGGATACTGGGAGAGAGGTGCCCAGAGATCAAGGTCCTTTTCCTGGTGGAGCTCCTGGTGTCTTTCAGAAAAACGCATGTCAATGCGGGTGGCCAAATGGATAAGTTCATGCAGGTTGGCAGGAATTTCTCGTGCGGCCAGCACATCCTTGATGTTACTGGATAGGCCTTTTTTAAAGGTCGCGCAGAGGGCCTCGTTGTTCCAAGATAATTCAGAGCCGAGGGTACGAAATTGGATGGCGTATTCGCCTACAGAAGAATTTCCTGGGACCAGGTTCAGCAAGGCTGTTTCGGCAGAAGAGGCTCGGGCTGGTTCCTCGAAGACACTACGAACCTCAGCGAAGAAGGACTGAACAGTGGCAGTGACAGGATCGTTGCGGTCCCAGAGCAGTGTGGACCATGACAAGGCCTTCCCAGACAGGAGACTAACCACGAAAGCCACCTTTGACCGTTCTGTGGGAAATTGGTCCGACAACATCTCCAAATGTAGGGAACATTGAGACAGGAAACCACGGCAGAGTTTAGAGTCCCCATCATATTTGTCCGGCAGGGACAAGCGGAGGTTAGGAGCGGCCACTCGCTGCGGAGGAGGTGCTGGAGCTGGCGGAGGAGATGGTTGCTGCTGTAACTGAGGCAGAAGTTGCTGTAGCATGGCGGTCAACTGCGACAGCTGCTGTCCTTGTTGGGCGAACTGTTGTCCTAGTTGCGCTGTTGAGACTGCTGGGCAACCACCGTGGTAAGGTCAGCGACAACTGGCAGCGGGACCTTAGCGGGATCCATGGCCGGATCTACTGTTAGGATTCGGCAGGCTGGATGTGGATCCTCTGTGTCAGCGAGGGATTGGCGTGGACCGTACCGGTGGACCGGTTCTAGGTTGCTACTGGTATTCACCAGAGCCTGCCGCAAAGCGGGATGGACTTGCTGCGGCGGTAGCAACCAGGTCGTATCCACCGGCAACGGCTCAACCTCGCTGACTGCTGATAAGGCGTAGGACAGAAGGACTAGACAGAGGCGAGGTCAGACGTAGCAGAAGGTCAGGGCAGGCGGCAAGGTTCGTAGTCAATGGTGATAGCAAGAGGTCTGGAACACTGGTATGGCAAACACATTAAACGCTTTCTCTAGGCACAAGGGCAACAAGATCCGGCAAAGCAGGGAAGGGGAAGTGAGGTTATATGGACGTGGAGCAGGTGGAAGCTAATTAGACTGATTGGGCCAGGCACCAATCATTGGTGCACTGGCCCTTTATATCTTAGAGAACTGGCGCGCGCGCGCCCTAAGGAGCGGAGCTGCGCGCGCCAGGACGTGACAGCCGGGGACAGGTGAGTAGCTTGGGATGCGATTCGCGGGTCTGACCGGGGTGCTGCAGAGAGGGGAACGCCACGAGCGCTCTGGGGAGGAGCAGGGACCCGGAGCGCTCGGCGTAACACAAAGTACAACTGGTCACGCAAAAAACAAGCCCTCATATGGGTCTGTGAATGGAAATATAAAAGAGAGTTATGGATTTTTGAAGGCGAGGAGGAAAAAAAGAAAAGGCAAAAATAAAATTGGCTGTGTCCTTAAGGCCAAAATGGGCTGCGTCCTTAAGGGGTTAAGATAAACCAAAAATGGGAATAGAAAACAATGAGAAAAGTGCTTATCAAGCATTTTTCCATAATAAAAAAAAACGTCAGTACATTTTTAGCTCCTAGTATCACCTTAAATGCGGAAATGTCAGAAATATTACTATATACTGTTATCATCCCATATGGTGAATGGCATAAATGTAAAAAAAAAAAAATGCCAAAATCGAATTGCTGATTTTTTGGTCTCATCACATCCCATAAAAAATGGAATAAAATGTGATCAAAAAGTCAAATGTGCAAGTGTGGTGCCGATAAAAACTACTGGAGATAAATACGTGGATAAGTTCCTCTCAAGAAGGCGCTGGTACCCGGGGATGGAGATGAACTTCTTTATTGGCAACGCGTTTCGATCCCGAACCGGGATCTTCGTCAGGTCTTCGTCAGATCTTCGTGATGCCTGACGAAGATCCCGGTTCGGGATCGAAACGCGTTGCCAATAAAGAAGTTTATCTCCATCCCTGGGTACCAGCGCCTTCTTGAGAGGAACTTATCCACGTATTTATCTCCATTGCTACTTACCGGACTGACGGACGTCACACCGGGTTGTTCCTCGTGGCAGCGGTTTCCCTTTATTTACTACACATAGACGCTACTTTAGGTGTTGTGCTCTGAGCGCAACACCTAGGGGTAAGAACCCATCTTTACGTTAACCCTTTTATCATTGTCAAACGGTCCTCATTAGGGGCGCACCTCTTGTTGTTTTTTCTCGTTTATATATTAGATAAAAACTACTGATCATACAGCCCTTTATACAGGAAAAAAAAAAAGTTATAGGGCCAGAATAGGGCAATATTAAAGAGTAGCCCCCACCATCCTTTTCTTATACACTCTGGTGTCCCTGTCTATTGCCCATCTATCCCTTACCCCCTCCCTGCCTTCATTTTTTTTTTACTATATTAAAAAGGCCTTTTTGTCTGCCTGGTAGTGTGCTCACTACCAGGCAGACTTCCCCAGCAGGCACAACATCACTGATGCCTACTGGGGCCAACACTTACGCCCTTAGTTCATCTATACAGGGTGCCTCCAGCTGTTTCACCACTACAACTCCCAGCTTGCCCTGACATCTATTGGCTGTCAGGGCATGCTGGGAGTTATAGTGAGGAAACAACTGGAGGCATCCTGACGCACATCCCGCTCCCCCGAACTCTGCCACGCACACCCGCACCATCCGTCCGCTCGCCCTCAAAAGAATAAAGTGGAGGCTGAAATGTTACCTTACATCGGGAGCCAGGAGCCGAGGCTGGCGTGCGAGGCCAGGGAGCCTGCGTGGATTCTCATAGTTC
Source organism: Hyla sarda (assembly GCF_029499605.1). Classification (NCBI taxonomy): domain Eukaryota; kingdom Metazoa; phylum Chordata; class Amphibia; order Anura; family Hylidae; genus Hyla; species Hyla sarda. Next base: position 101,906,003 of record NC_079190.1, on the reverse strand, counting down.
ATAGCACTCACTCCCGCCTGTCTGATTGACAGGCAGGGAGAGAGCTCAGCCTGACAGAATTCGGACCGATGCCCGGCCGGGATCGGTCCGAATTCATCTGTGAAGTCACAGCAGGCTGCAGCCGGCCACTAGGAGGGAGACCCCTAGCGGCCGGATTTCAACATTAAAATAAAGTATTTTAATTACATAAAAATAATTAAAGTATATTAGAAATATGTTGTAGTACATCAGTACTACAACGTATTAAAAAAAAAAGTTCATGACAGTGCCCATTTAAGCATACTCATTTTGTTATAAAAGTTAGACTTTTTTTAAAAGCAGTACAATAATAGAAAAGCATGTAAACCTGGGTATCGTTTTAATCGTATTGACCGACAGAATAAAGACAACACATCCGTTTTATCTTAAAGTGCACTGCATAAAAAAGAAACCTTAAAAGTTCCAAAAGTGTGTTTGTTTTTTTAAATTCCTCACAAATAATAATTTTTGGGTTGTGCCGTACATTTAATGGTATTTATTATTTGTGTACTAGTTAACTTCTAATGCAAGATTTTATGGCCTCTTTGACTTCTTTGTTTCGTAAGCAATAGATTATGGGGTTCATCATAGGGATAATCATTGTGTAGAATACAGATACTATTTTGTCTTGTGTGACAGAATATTTAGAAGCTGGACGGAGGTACATGAAGAAAACTGTTCCATAAAATAAGGCGACACAAAGCAAATGAGAAGAACATGTAGAAAATGCTTTGTGCCTTCCTTCTGATGAGTGAATTGTCAATATAGTGAAAAATATATAAATATATGAGGCTAGTACGACAATTACTGAAAAAAGACCAAGACAAAGGACTACACCAAATATAATAGTCTTGCTCATGAATGTATCAGCACAAGAGAGCTCCATGAGCGGAGGAATGTCACAGTAGAAATGGTTAATGACATTAGGTCCACAAAATGGCAATATGAATGTGCATGATGTATGGATGCTCGCAGTACATAAACCACCAATATAAATAATAAGAGTTAGAATCACACATTTTCTTCCATTCATTATTAATACATACAGAAGAGGGTGACATATTGCAACATAGCGATCATAGGCCATAGTAGACAAAATGTAGCATTCAGTGCTGGCAAACACTGCAAAGAAATACAACTGAAGTACACAGCCAATAAATGAGATCAACTTCTTTTCCAGAAAAAAATCAAACAACATTTTAGGGGAAATTACTGTAGAATAACAAAGATCTGAGAAGGACAGATTGCTGAGAAAATAATACATTGGACTATGAAGGTCATTTATGATCAGGATTGTTACCATGATACTTGTATTGCTAATAAGACTTATAAGGTAAATCAGCAGAAACAAAAGAAATAGGATATGTTGTAAATGTAGGTCATTGGTAATTCCCGTCAATACAAACTCTCTTACAGATGACTTGTTAAGTGGAGTCATGATATGGATGGACTCTGCCACATCTGAGAAGGACATGGCTAGATGGATAGAATTAAAGGTGATATCACACAGGTTGGATTGACTAACAAACATGGTAAATCATAGTAAAACTGGAAAACAATGGTATGGTAGTGTATAACTTATGGAAAGTGCGATCAGTTACATTTTCCATTATGTCTTAGGTTGGTTTATACCCTAACAGTAGATCATTAGGGACTAAATCACAAGAGAATGGTTCGAAAAAGATCTCTATTTTGTTTATCACGTTTCAATTATAGTCTGCTATGGGGAATCATAAATGATTTGGTTAGTACTTTTGAGACCTGATTTAAGAAATGTATGTTCTTATTACCGAAAATACATGAGAAGAAAGAATAAGCATATTAATTTTATGGTTGTTTTTACAAGGAATGGCATCTGCTTCAAAACATAAATTCTCTCATGCATTACAATGTTTAATATGAGTACATTATGTAACATATGATGTTATTATAGCACCGAGAACAAACGGACTTTATCAGCTTTAAATGCATCTCCCTCCATTAGTCATAAATGTCACAAGATGCCAGAGCTGGAATTCGCCTATAGCTGTCACCTTATCTGGGTCCTAACTGTGAACATAGATCTAGAGAAATAAAATGATAACAGGTTGGATTGTGCCGGGGTAAGGATATTGTAGTGGATACTGGAAGTTATTTAATTTTTGTCTCTTTTGTATTAGTCTGGAAAAAAAAAATAAAGATAATAAGAGAGGTGATCATAGGGCAGTAGAGTACAGAGTATTATAAGCTAGAAGTGGAACATACACACTCCCCCATAGAGGCTGTCTTAACTGTAGCTCCCAGTACTCATATACTCCCAGGACTTACAGTAGGGCTGAACTGTATAATAGCAGACAGTCACAAGAAGCAAGTGTCAAGGCCGGCAGGTATAAACAAGAACAATAACAACTGATAATGCGATAATGATTCACAGGAACAAGAAAATAATCAGGAACAACTACAAAAACTGACTCTACATAGCTATCCTTAATCTTGTCACAAACTATCAACATTTGACATGACCACAACAGGGGCATTACCTCTGTAGCCCTCTAGAAGGAAATATTTAATAAAATTCATTAGAAATTATGTTTTTACATTCTAAGTTGATGTGAGCAGTATACAGAATGAATGTCTGCACAGTAAAATATTTAGACTTTTTTGCTTTTTTCTTCAGAATGTATAATATCAACACTAATTCTTGGATCCATATACTGTTGACTTAAATTAAAATAGTCTACACTTTTAAATGCCCTAAAAAGGCCCTAAATTGTAAACCTCACAGTTTTAATGTATTTCTGCACAATAGAGGTCTATGGGTCATTACTGTACATTACTAAAGATTGTCACCAAACAAAGCAACAAGTGTAATGAAAGTGCTGCTGAATAGTAACCCAAACTAACTACTCCAAAAATACCCCATACAACAGCATACATATAAAACAATGTAAATCTTTATTAAACACATATCTCATAAGAACATGATTAAAAACGTATAGGCACTGTAACGGAGCTGGATATGGATCCTCTAACCTGTGTGGCTGATGACACGGACCTTCTCGGGGAGCGGAGTCTAAGATGCCACTGGTCTTAAGCAGAGCCCGCCACAAGGCAGGATGGGCTTGCTGTGGCAAGCAACACCCAGGTCTCTACCCCCGACACGGCTCGACCACACAGGTAGCTGTGTCAAACATTGCAGAAGATCAAGGCAGGCGGCAAAGGTGCGAAGTCAAATAACGTAGCTGTAAAGTCTGGATACATCGGTAAGACAAACAAGCAATATGGAATGCTTAATCTCAGGCTAGGGGCACTGAAGATCCAGCAGGGAAGTGTGGGAGGTGCAGGGACTTTATAGAGTAGTGTCAGGTGTACAACTATTTATGGGCATACTGACCCTTTAAATTTCAGAGCTCCGGTGCACGTGCGCCCTAGGAGACGGGGACACACGCCGGAGCTGAGACACAGTGGAGGAGGCGGCAGCAGAGTGTGGTGAGTGACGGGCTGGGATTCGATGCGAATCCCAGCCCCGCCGGCAGCCGGGGACACAGGGACAATGCACTCGCGGAGCGCGAAGTGTGATAGTACCCCCCTTTGGTCTCCCCCTCCTTTTGCGGTTCAGAAATTTTTTGAGAAGGTCCTAGTCCAGGATATTGTCCTGCGGTTCCCAAGACCTCTCCTTTGGACCGAATCCTTCCCAATCCACAAGAAAGAAGCGTTTTGCTCTGACCAGCTTGGAGTCCAAAATTTCCTTAACAACAAAAATATCAGAGGTACCAGAGATGGGGGAAGGCAAGACATCCTTTTGAGAAAAAAGATTGTGGATGACAGGCTTCAAGAGGGAGACATGGAAGGAATTCTGGATCGGGTGAGAGGAGGGCAGATGGAGGGAATAAGCCACAGGATTAAGTCGTTTTTTTACTTTATAGGGACCCAAATAGCGTGGACCCAGTTTATAAGAGGGTACCTTAAAGTGGATATATTTGGAAGTTAACCACACTTTGTCCCCAGGAGAGAAATCGGGAGGAAAGCGTCTTTTCTTGTCCGCTTGTGACTTCATACGGGTCGTGGCATATAGAAGGGAGTGACGAGTCTTCTGCCAGATGGAAGCGAAATTCCGCACTAGTTTGTCAGCCATAGGAACTCCAGAAGAAGAAGAAGACAAGGGAACAGGAGGACGAGGATGATGCCCATAGACTACTGGTTGTAGGAAAACTATCGGCCCAGTCATCTTGGCGAGCAGAGACAAAATGGCAAAGATAGTCCCCCAGGACCTGGTTCAACCTTTCTACCTGACCATTGGATTTAGGGTGGTAAGCTGAGGATAAGTCAAATTGAACAGAGAGCTCTCCAGAATTTAGAAACAAACTGGACTCCCCAGTCGGAGATGATATGAGTAGGCAACCTATGAAGATGAAAGATATGACAAAGGAAAAGCTTTGCAAGCTGCAGTGCAGATGGTAAACCTGGCAAGGGCACAAAATATGCCATTTTGGAAAATCGGTCCATGACAACCCAGATGACTGTATTGCCGCCAGAAGAAGGAAGTTCAGTAATAAAATCCATTGCTATGTAAGTCCAGGGCAGCTCAGGAACTGGCAAAGGATGTAGTACACCAGCAGGCTTGGCACAAGGGGTCTTGTCCCGGGCACAGACCGAACAGGAACGAGCGAAGTCAATGACACCCTGTTATAAAGTTGGCCACCAATACTGTCGGGAGATGAGTTGCAAGGACTTACGAATACCGGCATGACCAGCCAACAAAGAAGAATGACCCCTTTTCAAGACTTGGACCCTTAGGCTGGGAGTTATGTAAGTCTTCCCAGGAGGCAGGTGCTGAAGGCTTGCTGGTGCTGCAGAAATAGATGATCAGGAGGAACAATATGTTGAAGGTGAGATTCTTGGTTTTGTATTTCAGAGGATCTAGATAGAGCATCAGCCCGAAGATTCTTCTCTGCTGGACGGAAGTGAATAAAAAAGTCAAATCTGTAGAAAAACAGAGATCAGCGAGCCTGCCGAGGGTTGAGATGATGGGCAGTCTGTGGATAGAGCAAGTTCTTGCGGTCAGTATAAATAGTAAGCGGGTGTACAGAGCCCTCCAAGAGATGATGCTATTCTTTCAAGGCCTACTTAATAGCCAAGAGCTCGGGATCTCCAATGGTATAATTTTGTCTCCGCAGGAGCGAAGATCTTAGAGAAAAATCCGCAGGTTACAGTTCTTCCTTTGGAGGATTTTTGTGTCAAAACTGCACCTGCACCAACTTAAGAAGCATCCACTTCCAAAATAAATTGCTTGCCTGGATCAGGTCTTGACAACACAGAAGCAGAGGCAAAAACAGACTTTAACTGTTTGAACGCTTCTTCGGCCTCAGGAGTCCAGACCTTCGGATTAGCAGTTTTCTTGGTAAGAGAAACGATGCGGGCAACTAAGGTGGAGTAGTTAGGAATAAATTGCCGATGATAATTGTCAAAGCCAAGAAAGTGCTGAATCGCTTTCAAGCCAAAAGGTTGAGGCCACCCAAGTACAGCGGATAGCTTGTTAGGATCCATTTGTAGACCTTGACTGGTAACAATATACCCCAGAAATGGAAGGCTGGTCTTTTCAAAAGTACACTTCTCAAGCTTTGCATAAAGATGGTTGTCTTGGAGACGCTGTAAAACTTGGCGGAGGTGTGAATGATGAGTGTGGAGATTGGGCGAGTAGATGAGAATGTCATCCAATTAGACAACGACACAGGAGTATAGGAGGTCACGAAACATGTCATTAACAAACTCCTGGAAGACTGCTGGAGCATTACAGAGTCCAAATGGCATCACAAGATACTCAAAATACCTGTCACGAGTATTAAATGCAGTTTTCCACTCATCCCCTTCTAGTATACGAAGCAAATTATAGGCCCCACGAGGGTCTTGTTTAGAGAAGATCCTGGCACCCCACAGAAAAATTAAAGGAACTGGGTAGCGATTCTTTATTGTAATTTTATTCAAGCCCTGGTAGTCGATGCAAGGGCTTTAACCCCTTAACAACCACGGACTTAAATGTACGTCCTGGTTTGGCGGGACTTCCCGCACCAGGACGTACATTTACGACCTATGTATGACCGTGAGCATCGAAACGGTGCTCGCGTCATACATGGCAGGTTCCGACTGCTAGTAGCAGCCGGCGACCCACCCGTATTGGCCGACATCCGCGATCACACGCATGTCCGCCATTAACCCCTCAGATGCCGTGATCAATACAGATCACGGCATCTGCCGCGGCGATCCGATCATCCAGCATGGCGGCCGGAGGTCCCCTCACTTGGCTCCAGCCGTCTCCCAGGGTCTTCTGCTCTGGTCTGAGATCGAGCAGACCAGAGCAGAAGATCACCGATAATACTGAGCAGTGCTGTGTCCTATGCATAGCACTGCACAGTATTAGCAATCAATTGATTGCTATGAATAGTCCCCTATAGGGACATAAAAAGTGTAAAATAAAAGTTGAAAAATGTAAAAATAAAAAGTAAAAAAAAAAGTGAAAAATCCCCTCCCCCAATAAAAATGAAAATTGTCTGTTTTTCCCATTTTACCCCCAAATTTTATAAACATATTTGGTATCACCACGTGCGTAAATGTCCATACTATCAAAATATAATGTTAATTATTCCATACGGGGAATGGCGTAAACATAAAAAATTTTAAAAATCCAAAAATGCTGCTTTTTTGTCACATTTTATAAAAAAAAAAATTATAAAAAATGATCTCAAAGTTTTATATATGCAAATGTGGTATCAATAAAAAGTAAAGATGATGGCGCAAAAAATTAGCCCTCATACCGCCCTATATACGGAAAAATGAAAAAGTTATAGGTGGTCAAAATAGGACGATTTTAGATTACTGATTTTGTACAAAAGTTTTAGATTTTTTTTTAAGCGGTACAAAAATATAAAAGTAGCTAGCCATGGGTATCATTTTAATTGTATTGACCCACAGAATAAAGAACACATGTACTTTTTACCGTAAAGTGTATAGTGTGAAAACAAAACCCTCCAAAATGCGCAAAATTGTGGTTTTCATTAAAATATTCTATTTAAAATAGAAAAAGCTAGACCATCAAATTTAAGCATGGAGAGGTGGTATTCACACCTAGGCAGGCCTCTCCTACAAACCCTAGGTGCGAGCGTTTTCCTGGGACTGTGGACGTAGAGGACAATCTTTTAGGAAATGATCCACACTGGCACAGTAGAGGCATAGATTCTCAGTTCGTCAGCGAGTTCTTTCCTGCAGGGTCAGGCGAGACCGATCCACCTGCATAGCCTCCACTGCGGGAGGCAACGTAGAAGGTTGCGGAGGTTGCTGGAAGACAGGTGCCAGACAAGGAAAGCACCGAGGTCGTGCAGACTCCCTTTCTTGGCGAAATTCCTCACGTCGCTCAGAGAAACTGATATCAATCAGGGATGCCAACTGTAGAAGTTCATTCAAGTTAGATGGCAATTTTAGGGCAGCAAGGGCATCATTGATATGACTGGATAGTCCTCTCTTGAAGGTGATGCAAAGAGCTTCATTGATCTATGATAACTCTGATGCCAGGGTACGAAACTGAATGGCATACTCGCCCAAAGAGGAGTTGCCCTGCTAAAGACTCAGTAACGCTGTCTCAGCGGAGGATAGGCAGGTTCTTCAAAGACACCACAAAATTCCGTCAGGAAAGCCTAGAGATTGGTTGTGAGAGCATCACTGCAATTCTAAAGTGGAGTTGCCCAGACGAAAGCCCTTCCAGTTAGGAGACTGATGACAAAGGCCACCTTTGCTCATTGCATAGGGAACTGTTCCGCCATGAGTTCTATGTGCATGGAGTACTAAGTGACAAAACCCCGGCAGGACTTGGGATCCCCCTCATATTTCTCTGGAAGAGACAAGCGGAGTTTCGTTCCGGAGGAGACTGCAGCAGCGGGAGGCAGCACTGGAGCAGGAGGAGGCTGTGCTTGTGGTGGTTGCTGAGCAGTTAGCAACTGCTGCATCATGGTGGATAACTGGCTCAATTGCTGTGCCTGCTGGGCCAACTGCTGTGACTGAAGTGCCACGATAGAAGCAATATCCGGATTATCTGGCAGAGGAACCCCAGCAGGATCCATGGCCCAATCTTTCTGTAACGGAGCTGGATGTGGATCCTCTAACCTGTGTGGCTGATGACACGAACCGTATCGGGGAGCGGAGTCTAAGTTGTCACTGGTCTTCACCAGAGCCCACCGCAAGGAGGAAGGGCTTGCTGCGGCAGGCGACACCCAGGTCGCTACCCCCGACACAGATCGACTACACAGGTAGCTGGGCAAGGGGAGGTACCAAAGGATAAGGCAGTAGCGTAGTCAAAAGTAGCCGAATGTCAAGGCAGGCGGAAAAGGTGTGAAGTCAAATAACGTAGAGGGATAGCCTGGATACAAGGGTAAGGCAAACAGGCAATATGGAAGGCTTAATCTCAGGCTATGGGCACTGAAGATCCGGCAGGGAAGTGAGGGAGGTGCAGGGACTTTATAGAGTAGTGTCAGGTGTACAACTAATTATGGGCGAACTGGCCCTTTAAATTTCAGGGCTCCGCGTGCGTGCGCCCTAGGAGATTGGGACATGCGCGCCGGAGCTGAGACACAGTGGAAGAGGCTGCAGCAGAGAGTGTTGAGTGACGGGCTGGGATTCGCATGCGGTCTCGTCCCGCGATGCTAATCCCAGCCCTGCCAGCAGCTGGGGACACAGGGATGATGCATTTGTGGCCGGTGCGTGCGGTGTGAAGTGTGACAGGCACAATGAACATCGTTGGAAAAAGAGCAAGAGGTAAGGATCACAAACATTGTTATATCAGTATAACATCACATGTAGCAACAAGAGTGACCACAATAGGATATAATACAGGCAATAATAAAGGAACCAAGACTAGTGAGAATAACAGCTACAAGAGAGTGTGGAATAAATAGCCAATGCAGAGCCAATACCTACAGGCACTTACCCCTGTGGGTATTGGCTCTGCATTGGCTATTCACTCCACACTCTCTTGTAGCTGTTATTCTCACTAGTCTTAATTCCTTTATTATTGCCTGTATTATATCCTATTGTGGTCACTCTTTTTGCTCCATGTGATGTTATACTGATATAACAATGTTTGTGATCGTTACCTCTTGCTCTCTTTCCAGTGATGTTCATTGTGCCTATACATTTTAAATCATGTTCTTATGAGATATGTGTTTAATAAAGATTTACAATGTTTTGTATTTGTGCTGTTGTATGGTGTATTTTTTGAGTAGTTACATTACTGAAGATGTAAACAGAACCTAAAAAAGTTGTTGAAAGCAGAAACTGCACAGCACCCAATAATAATAATGCTATTATTTTATTGAGTGTTCTCAATAATGTAACTAACTGGATCAAAAGCAGTAGGGAGTAAGCTTTTCACGTGTCCTCCTATCACTACAAAATACTACCTATACCCCTGCTATCGCTGCTCATCCCAGAGGTTAACAAATTGGAGGGACTGACACACATGACTATTCATCGATGGCATTGGTTTTGTTTCTCTATATAAAAAGTCATTCAGGTGTGTCTACATTTTTCATGAAGATTAATTTGCAATATTTCAATCTATGTAGAGGTCTTACATATGTACTGTAGGTATCCCATACGGTGTGGCATCCAATCAGAAAAAGATTCTCCATTACACCAATTAGCTTATCAGTAAACAAGTATGCTTCAGGACAGGGTAGAATTACAAGATTCCCATTAGTACAAACTGATTTGATTCTTTGTGAGTTGGGTCCTAACACAAGGAATTATTTTCAGTCCCCACGAAATAATTCCATTATAATAAGCTAAGAGATATGGACAACACATGACAGGTTAGAGGTATTGTAACTGGACATGAGAAAACTTAATCACCATTAAGGCAGAGCCTTAGTGGTGATGGGTACTTTTGGTGATGAGTACTGATTTCTTTGAGGCTGAGGTCTGGGGACAGTTGGCTGACCAAGGGGGTCAATGAGAGACTTCGTAAGGCCCCTTTATGTAAATATAACAATGGTTTGTGTAATCTCATAGAGAAGGTTAGAACTGATGGTGAAATGGATTCTAAACTAGCAGATTTTTACAGGCTGGATTTCTAAAAATGTAAATAAAGCTCTTTATGGTTTAGTCCTATTTTCAATAATGTGGCTATTACATAACATGCCACTAATATTACCACATAAGTGATTTTAGATTGTAGATTTTAAATTGTCTGGTGAAACTATTTGGCCTCATTTGATGTGGATTTTCTTGAGTACATCCATTGTTAATAAAAAAAAAAAAAGGGTTGTAGGCTGTAGGAAAAAATACTGGCCAGTTTGGACATGCCCCCGGAGTGTACACAGATCATCATGATACTGCTTGCACCCATACTCTGATACAAATGTTTTTTGTTTGTCAAAATGTGCCATGGGATATAATCTGGCCCTGGCACATGCTAACATCTAAATGTCTTTGAGGACAAATACATGTAGAATTACCAAACTTCATTCAACAGTAAAAGGCCAGTGTATCCAACAATGTGTTTCATGCATCACAAAACCATAGTCATTGTTACGCCGAGCGCTCCGGGTCCCTGCTCCTCCTCGGAGCGCTCACGGCGTCTCTCTCCCTGCAGCGCCCCGGTCAGACCCGCTGACCGGGAGCGCTGCACTGACATTGCCGGCGGGGATGCGATTCGTATAGCGGGACGCGCCCGCTCGCGAATCGCATCCCAAGTCACTTACCCATCCCGGTCCCCGGCTGTCATGTGCTGGCGCGCGCGGCTCCGCTCTCTAGGGCGCGCGCGCGCCAGCTCTCTGCGACTTGAAAGGCCAGTGCACCAATGATTGGTGCCTGGCCCAATTAGCCTAATTGGCTTCCACCTGCTCCCTGGCTATATCACCTCACTTCCCCTGCACTCCCTTGCCGGATCTTGTTGCCTTGTGCCAGTGAAAGCGTTTAGTGTTGTCCAAGCCTGTGTTACCTGATCTCCTGCTATCCATTTTGACTACGAACCTTGCCGCCTGCCCCGACCTTCTGCTACGTCTGACCTTGCCTCTGCCTAGTCTATCTGTCCCACGCCTTCTCAGCAGTCAGCGAGGTTGAGCCGTTGCTAGTGGATACGACCTGGTTGCTACCGCCGCAGCAAGACCATCCCGCTTTGCGGCGGGCTCTGGTGAACACCAGTAGCCTCTTAGAACCGGTCCACCGGCACGGTCCACGCCAATCCCTCGCTGACACAGTGGATCCACAACCAGCTAGCCGAATCGTGACAGTCATAGTTCTAATGGATTTTTTAATATTTATGATTAAACCATATAATGTTTTTTCTAATGTTTATATCACAATTTGCGAGAATAAAGGGGTTATCCAGGATTCGAAAAATGCTTCTTTTTTTGCAATAACAGCACCACTCCTGTCACAGGTTGTCTCTGGTATTGCAGCTCAGCTCCATTGAAGTAAAAGAGACTGAGCTGCAGTATGACATGTAACCTGTGGACATGAGTGGTGCTGTTTTTGCAAAAAAAATTATAAAATAAAATAAAAAAGAAGCAGAATTTTTCTAATACTGGACAACCCATTTAAATAAAATTTTGCCTGCAGTGATTTTTCCTGCTGGCTTATATGTGGTGTCCCGGCACCGGATTGCGTCCATTGCCTTGTGGTGAGGTCCCCAAAGTCAGAGTCCCTAGGTGTATGTGGGGTCCTCATCTTTAGTTAGCCCCTTGTCATCCCTTTTGTAGTTAAAATTATTTAAATTTAATATATATATTTATATAGTAAGTGTACTTACCTAGTTAGCGTCGCAGGACCTGCGGGTCACGTGATGCGTTCCAAAGAGTCTATGGTTTGTAGTTCAAGGACCTTTGGAGGAAGTCAGGTGTTTACCCATCAGGCTATGTAACGGTGAGTGACAGCTGACTTGGACCAATCCAAAACGGCCCTGCCCATATAAGGGAGCGGCGGCCATTACTTTTTCTCTTTCCTCGTGGGGAGAGGGAAGGATCAGCGCTGCTGTAATCAGTGAGTTAGGCCCGAGCCTTGCGGCGACAGCTGATCTTTACAAAACTGTGAGTGTGATCAATCCCTAAGCACTCTGCAAGATCACCGGACCATATCTAACCCCTAAATCCGGACGGATCTTCGCAAATTACCCTAAATTCTGAGACTTATATGAAAAGTCAAGGTCCGCAACAACTGTCAGTCACTGAAGTGTATGGAGACTGTATTAATGAGACTTTTACTGTTCATTGGATGTACCGCAAGTCTTTAAGTAAAGTTTATCCAAGTTCAAGTTCAACTACCATGTGGACCTTCAGTCATTTTATGCGTGCACCTATCTTTACTGGGAAGGCTGGCGATAGGCCAGAGAATTACCTCAGCATACTAGCCCTCAGCCTGGCATCATGAACAATAGGGTTAACCTTAACCCCAGATATACTGAAGCAATATCCTGACTATACTACCCCTACCCCTGAGGCCTACCACAAAGCCTTTTTGGCATCGCACGAACAGGATTCGGGTGTGTGCCTACTACAGTTGCCACTAGTGAAAGTGTACTCCCCCCAGAAAACAAACTTTATTCATGTACTGTGACTTATACTCCGGAGTAAGGTGTTGCACACACGGTGCTGTGTGGAGGAAGTGCTCATGTAAAGTAAGGGGGAGGCGAACAGCACAGCGGAGTTACAAGCTGTGAGAGGAAGAACTGAAGTTAGCGTGGGGCCTTCCTGCGCACGTGATCCAGACACCCCGCCCACCGAAGCCCTCGGTGCCGCGACGGCCATTTTGTTGGAGTCTAGTGCCGGAAACCAACAAAGAGAGATAGTTCAGCGCGGGAAAAGGCGCAGAGTGCGACAGCGGGTTGGAAGCTGTAAGGAGCCAGAACAGTACGGGACTCTGAGACACCAGATTGCCGAATTGAAATCCTATATAGAGTCACTCCAGCTGCCGATCAACATACTCAAATTTCAATTAAAAGCTATTGAGTTTCAAATTACCGCTCTCAAATTTGAAATCTATGCTCTCAAGTTCCAGATTAGAGAAAAACTGCGTATCTCCTCAGGACCTAGGAATTCAAGATCTATTTAAAGGGCCAGCATACCAAATACAAAGATGTCAGAATCTGCAGCGCCACAGTCCCTATCTGAACAGCAAGGGGGCGATGTTCCAGTGACCCCATCAATGGGGTCTCCACCCCAAGTCAGAAGGGTGTTGCCGCCTTCACCAACACTTTCTACCTCACAAAGACGTGCTCTACCTGTGATCCCAGCAGGACCCAGCAAGTCCACCTCCAGTCTCTCCCTATGTGTTGGGAGCCCCTGTTGCTGCACATGTCTTCTTGGGGAATCCTGTGCTTCCCACCTACAATGGTGACCCTTTTACATTGAGAGACTTTAAAGAAAAGTTCTACAGCCTCTTTGGATTTTATGCATTACCCCCTCATCAACAGATACAGCTGCTTCTGGGACAGCTCCAGGGACCCGCCTTAGAGGAACTTCGCACCTGGCCGGCGGCTGATAAAGCCACAGCAGGACAGATTTTTGAAGGACTTTCTCAAGTGTTTGAATCTCATTCCCCCTCGGAGGTACGCCTCAGACTAAATGAACGACATCAGAAGCCAGGTGAGACTCTCCGAGCATATGCAGTAGCTTTACAGAGCGCATTAGAGGCGGTACAGAAGTTGGACGGCATCACACCCGATCAGGGCAATCAAGTACTGATGGACCGTTTTATAGAAGGGGCACTGAACAAATGGGACAAAGCCCAACTTAGGATGCTGGCTGTGCAAAACCCCGACATGGCTTTCCCAGCTTTTAAGAGACTAGCGGTTAAAGTGATGGAATCAGGACCTCAGACAGAGGAGGCTAGTGTTCCCGCTACAGAATCTCCGGGGCCCTCGCCCCAGCCGCCTGTCAATTCTCAGTCTGCCCCGCCAACACCTTCTGCTAGCCCTTGGTCAGCTGACCTACAAGACATTAAACAGGAGATTGAGCAGTTAGCCAAGGCCTTTAAAGAAATGGTGGTACGGCCAAACCCTTCTAGATCTGCAACCCCGCCACCTAAGAAACCTGACCCCCGCCCTGCTGGTCCACCTAATACCCCTCCTGTGAGACCACCTGGAAGTCAGAGACCTGTCTGTAGTTATTGTAACAAGAATGGACACTGGAAGGGCGTCCCCTGGGGTCGAGGACCGCACCCCAGGAGTAGCGGCTGAAGGTCCAGAATCAACCAGCGACAAGAAAGGACTGTCTATGTATGTAGCTTCTTGTCCTTATGTACAGGTGATAGTTGAAGGTATCCGGTTACGAGCTCTGATAGATACGGGGTCTCAGGTGTCCACTATTCCGCAGGGGTTTTTCTATAAGTATTGGGGCCCAGTAAGGTTGTGCGAACCTCAGGAAGCGGAGTTTAGAGTAATTGCAGGGAACGGGAAACCAGTACCCAGGCATGGCTACTGGGAGCCCACGGTGCAGGTGGGAAAGCATGTGTTAGAAAGGCAGGGTGTGATTGTCACCAATTAGGGATGTAGGGGCAGCTGACTTCATCTTAGGAATGAATATTATGAGGCACTGTTTTGATGATATTGTCTGTGCACTACATGCATCTCTCCCTCACTTGTCACTTCCAGGCTGGCGAGCTGCACAACACCACCTCAAAATCCTCCAGGCAGAACAGAAGTTTGTTAATCATCAAGGAGAAATCTGTCGAGTAAGGATTCAAGATATACGAGCCGTTAGTCTACAGCCACAGACAGAGACAGTTATTTGGTGTTGTGCCCGACCTGGGCTGAAAAATCAAGATTATCAAGCGCTCTTGGAACCCATCCTACTGGAACATTGTCCCTTGGTGCGAGACGTTGCTGTCCGACTACCCAAGTATACCCCGGTGGCTACCCTGCACCATTTGGGCGTCAGAGATGTGGTCTCGAAGTCATAAGTGGCTCAACGAGGACCTGACCAGAATCCTGCGGAACCTTGGTGGAGCCAACTACAAATAGCAGGCGAAGATACCCCTAAGGAACAGGTGGAAGGAGTCATCCAGGTAGCTAAGAAGTATCAAGAAGCTTTCAGCAAGTTCCTCACAGACTTTGGCCGGACCACCATAATCAAACATAGGATTCTCACTGGGGACAGTCCACCCATTAAGGAGAGACATCGCCCTGTGGATCCTGGGATGTATCAAACCATAAAGAAGATGCTCGTGGAGATGAAAGAGGCTGATGTCATCCAAGAAAGCCAGAGTCCTTGGGCTGCACCTTTGGTCTTGGTGAAGAAAAAAGATGGGACTATCAGCTTTTGCGTAGATTACCAGAAGTTGAACGGCATAACTCATAAGGATGCCTATCCTCTTCCCCGTATTGAAGAATCCTTGACTGCATTGGGTCTGCCCCCTACTTTTCCACACTGGATTTGACGAGCGGTTACTGGCAGGTGCCAATGGCGGAAGAGGATAGAGAGAAGACCGCATTTGTGACCCCTATGGGACTCTTCGAGTTCAAAAGTATGCCCTTTGGATTGTGCAATGCACCGGCTACTTTCCAACGCTTAATGGAACAATGTTTGGGGCATCTTAACATCCAGGGTGTTCTGTTGTATTTAGATGACGTCATTGTCTATTCCCGGACATATCAGGAACACCTGGACCACCTGAAAGAAGTTTTCCAAGTCCTTATCCAACAAGGACTCAAGGTTAAACCTTCCAAATGTCACTTGCTAAAGCCACAAGTACACTATCTGGGACATGTCTTCAGTGCTCAAGGAGTCCAGCCTGATCCGGACAAAGTGAGTGCTGTGAAAGAGTGGCCTACACCCAGGACGGTGCGAGACGTCCGAAGTTTCCTGGGATTTGCTGGTTATTACCGACGCTTAATCCCCCATTTTGGTCAAATTGCTGGGCCCTTAACCAAGTTGCTGAGAGGGACTGCCCGGGAGAATTATTATGGGAGGTTACCCATATAGTGGGCTGAAGAACAAGAAGATGCCTTTCGAGCCCTGAAGTACCTCCTCACGGAACCCCCCCATTTTGGCGTATCCTGACTACAGCCTGCCGTTCCGTTTATATGCAGACACTAGCTTCGAAGGTCTGGGGGCAGTCTTATCTCAGGTGCAAGATGGCAAAGAGAGGGTGATTGCCTATGCCAGCCGAAATCTCCGAGGTGCTGAAAAGAATGACGCCAACTATAGCTCCTTCAAACTGGAGCTCCTGGCCCTGGTCTGGGCAATTACTGAGAAGTTTAAGGACTTTCTGGCTGCTACTCCCTTCACGGTCTACACTGATAACAACCCCTTGGCCCATTTGAACACTGCTAAGTTGGGAGCTCTTGAACAGCGCTGGGCCTCTTGTTTGGCCAACTATGATTTCAACATTAAGTACCGCAGCGGAAAAACTAATGTTAATGCGGGTGTACTTTCTCACATGGCCACGGGAGAAGCACCTCCTGCTTAAGATGTGTGGGAAGATGTGGAAATGCCTCCCTTCTACTGAAGGTTCGTGAGCCAGAGTGCTCTAACTCCCCAGGCGAGTGACGGACCTGAATCTCCCAAAGTCCCTGAAGATTTGTCTACATGGAAGACACTTCAGAATGAAAACCGGATTATCGGGGACCTCTTAGACTATTGCCTCCACAAGAAAGTGCCCACTTGGGTGCACAAGACACAAGGGGACTTTGAATTGAAGCGGCTGTGGCGGCAGAGGAATCGCCTGTTCCTGCACAAGGGGTTGGTCTACCGAAATTCCCTGGACCCAGTCTCCGGAGACCGCATACACCAGATTGTGGTTCCCAGAAGAGATGCACCCATGGTCCTGAATGCCTATCATGATCAATCCGGACACTTCGGGGTCCATAAGAAAGAGGCCACCGTCAGAAGGAGATTTTACTGGATTGGGATGCGGGGAGTCATAAAGAAATGGTGTGCCGAATGCTCCGTGTGCAATGTGATTAAGAATCCCCGAAGGGACGCAAGAGCCCCTTTACATCCCATCTGTACGGAGAGGCCGAACCAGATTGTTGCCTTGGATCATGTGAAGCTGGCCCCCACTTGATCTAGCTATTGTCATGCTCTAACCATGGTGGATCATTATTCCAAGTGGGTGGTCGTGGTTCCTGTCAAGGATCTTACCGCCAAGACTGCTGCTAAGCTCTTCTATCGTCATTGGATCCAACCTCTGGGGTGTCCCGAATCAGTCCTCATGAATCGGGGAACCGCCTTTGTAGCCCAGTTGTTCCAAGAACTTTGCCGGTTGCATGACTGCAAGAAGCTGCGGACGATGGCCTACCATCTCCAAGGGAATGGGCTCTGCGAGAGGATCAATCAGAGAAGAAAATGGGTGAAGTTCATGAGCGCCAGCAGAAAGATTATAAGCGTCATGCTTCGGCTCAGCCCTTACAGCTTGGAGATAAGGTGTGGCTCCGAAAATTCCCTAGAATCCATAAATTGGACTCATTGTGGGAAAAGGAACCATACACCATTACTGCAGTCCCTTACCCCGAAACGGACATATATGAGGTACAGAAAGAAGGGTTCGAGCCACAGGTGATCCACAGGAATAGAATAAAAGTGTGCCTGAAAGAATACATGCTTGGCCCACCTCCGTCTACTCCTTCTGCTACTTCTACTCCACCTCCAACAAGGCCAGTGAGAGAATACATGCCGGGAGAAGGAATTCATCCCACTATGGACGTTCCTTTGTTCCCATCTCAGCAGCCTACCATGTATTGGGGTATACCGTTTCCAGCTCAATCCAGCCAGCTGCCACTGGTTACTCCACCCAGACAGTTGCCAGCAGCCATCCCACCTAGCCAGTTGCCAATAGCTGTTGCTCCCTGTCAACCACCATTAGTTGCTACACCAAACATCAGTCCTGTTCCTGTGACTGCTCCAAGTTTTGATGCACCAACTCCACCTGTCTTCAGAGAACCTCCCAGCCCAACTGAAGATCATGCTTCTGTTTCCAGCCCTCCAGCTGGTCCCTCGGGGACTGAAGTCCTTGCAGAATCATCAAGTGAAGGAACTTCTGATGACTCGGAGGTGGTGTTGAGGCGGTCTCAAAGGACTACACAGGGCAAACTACCCGTAAGGTACCAGGATTCACATTTAGTACCTGCACACATAGTACCTTTGATAACCCACTTCAATGCTCTGCCTATAACTTTTACTCTAGTTTACTCACTTAAATGTACTACTTCAAGTTTCTCTAGTACATACACCAAAATAAATATCTCACTTAAGAAAACACTTTAGGGATTGTAGCCTATTGAAATTCAATTCCTGCCACTGTTAGGTACGCTTTTTCTTCTCCTTCTTTGCGTGTGTGAGATACTCTACCTGGCCAGTAGGTGCTCTTGCGAGCTAACAAATGAAACACGTAATTCTTAAAGTAACCTAAGTAGGTTATGTGAAGTGCTCTAGGGGTAAGTAGTGTGTAGCCAATAGACCCTAGCAGCCAATCTTACTGTGACCTAGCTTCTGGCTAGCCAGTATACCTTATTTGTACTTGTATTTTTACAGGAAACTTATTGTTGGCGAATAAAATGTGTGAGACAATAAAATTGTTTAGTCAGCTTGAAACTAAAGGTATAGAGAGCTGTGCTAATGTTTAGTTAGCCTCATAAAGATGTGTAGAGAGCTAATAATATGCCTCAGGATCTAGAAACTACATGTTAGATAGCTGCCTATTTGTCTAGTAAGCTTTAAAATGTATAGTAAGCTTAATAAAAATGTTTTAGAAGCTAGAAACTAAAGGTCTAGATAGCTTCATAATTATTTGGATAGCTTCATAATTGCTTAGATAACTTCATAAATGTCTTAGAAGCCTTCTTAGATGTCTAGTAGGATTACTAGCCTACAAAATTTTAAAATGCCTAGCAAATGTCTAGTAGGTTTAAAAGTACCTAATGTGTATAAAAGTTTGTCAGGATATAGATTCTGTCTAGTTAGAGATCCTGCTTAAGTCTGTCCTAGTTCCTCTGCCTTAGGGGACAGGCGTCGGGGTCGACTTATTTTAAATAAGGGGGTTTGTGGTGTCCCGGCACCGGATTGCGTCCGTTTCCTTATGGTAAGGTCCCCAAAGTCAGAGTCCCTAGGTGTAGGTGGGGTCCTCATCCTTAGTTAGCCCCTTGTCACCCCTTTTGTAATTAAAATTATTTAAATTTAATATATATATTTATATAGTAAGTGTACTTACCTAGTTAGCGTCGCAGGACCTGCGGATCACGTGAGGCGTTCCAAAGACTCTATGGTTTGTAGTTCAAGGACCTGGAGGAAGTCAGGTGTTTACCCATCAGGCTATGTAACGGTGAGTGACAGCGGACTTGGACCAATCCAAAATGGCCCTGCCCATATAAGGGAGCGGCGCCATTACTTTTTCTCTTTCCTCGTGGGCTGGTGACAGGGTAGGATCTGCGCTGCTGTCATCAGTGAGTTAGGCCCGAGCCTTGCGGCGACAGCTGATCTTTACAAAACTGTGAGTGTGATCAATCCCTAAGCACTCTGCAAGATCACCGGACCATATCTAACCCCTAAATCCGGACGGATCTTCGCAAATTACCCTAAATTCTGAGACTTATATCAAAAGTCAAGGTCTGTAACAACTGTCAGTCACTAAAGTGTATGGAGACTGTATTAATGAGACTGTTACTGTTCATTGGATGTACCGCAAGTCTTTAAGTAAAGTTTATCCAAGTTCAAGTTCAACTACCTTGTGGACCTTCAGTCATTTTATGCGTGCACCTATCGTTACTGGGAAGGGCGGCGATAGGCCGGAGAATTACCTCAGCATACTAGCCCTCAGCCTGGCGTCATGAACAATAGGGTTAACCTTAACCCCTGATATACTGAAGCAATATCCTGACTATACTACCCCTACCCCTGAGGCCTACCACATATACATTAACAAACTTTTTACAAGTCCATTGATTTTATCTAGACAAGATATTTATAGCTTGTTTTTGGATACAGATATCAGTACTGTGCTGTTTATGCCCATCAACACATAACTATAGGTAATCATGCTTAAAGTGGTACTTCTGGGAACTAAAACTCATACCCTATCCTGTGGATATGGGATAAGTGTCTGATCTCGTGAGGTCCAAACGCTATAACCCCCACATAATCTCTTGTATGGGATTCAGTCATTTACCCATTCTTGGAGCGCTTTAGCCCCCACCTTTCGAGGCGAGGGTGTTATGGCCCGCTTAACTATCTACCGCAAGCCCCATTGATTGGTTTCCCGCAATCAGACACCTATTGACAAGGAGTTCCCCTTTAACATATGATAGTTTTCTTTCCTTAACTGAGGATAAGGATTTACCTATCTTTATTAGACATGTCACTTATTTACACGGATTTAAAAAATGTCAGTTTTTTTTATGTATTGTGTGCACAGACAACCACTTTACTATAGACTTACATAGAGCACATTAAAGAAGTCCTGTGGCCAACCCCCCAAAAAATGAGATTGCAGCATCATTACAAAGCTTAGGATACCCAGATCACACAATGTTTTACAGCTTCTTGATATGCCCTTCTGTTCCCAAGATATGTGGGTTTATAGTTTGTCTTACAATTCAGGGAATCAGTCAGATGGGTGTGAACTTAATTTTAATAATGGGGATGACTATCAGGTGATGTGTGGGGTTATACAGTCAGGGGGGTGTGTATTATACGTGCCACTCAATGTACATCATTTACACCCCTGACTGTATAATCCTGCCCATCACCTGATAGTCATCCCCATTATTAAAATTAAGTTCACACCCATCTGACTGATTCCCTGAATTGTAAGACAAACTATAAACCCACATATCTTGGGGACAGAAGGGCATATCAAGAAGCTGTAAAACATTGTGTGATCTGGGTAACCTAAGCTTTGTAATGATGTCCTCAATCCAGTCAATATGGTCAGTAATCCCAGGCATTCTAGATGAACACTTATAGATTTTATTTAATGCAAATTATCAAGACAGTGATCATTGGTAGCACACATTATAATTGTTTTCCCCCAAATGTTTCATGTTAAGAGGCATATTTGATCCAGCTAATATAGAAAAACACTAAACAACATTTTGGTCCACCTAGGACCTTTATCACGTTTTATCTGTACATGGAGAAAAAGAAACATGGATATGGGAATGTATGTCTGCTCCATAAGATTGTGGCAAAAGATTAAAGGATTATAGGGGTAGGCAAAAAAAGGTGAGAGGAGGTTACATATGTATATATGTAAAAGTCAACAAGAAAGTCCATATTAGGTCCAACAACTGGGAAATATAGTGTTGAATAAAAGAATGATAATAAGGTAAGATGTTCTTTTCTGATGATACAGTCCATTTAACCCCTTTTATGATGAAGGATGTACAGTAACACGCTTGCGTCCTGGTATTTAAGGACCGAGGGCATACTTGTATACCCTGGTCCCTTTACCAGGGCTTGAAGCATGCTCACGAGCCGGTTACTATGACCAGCCAGGACTCACGGTTAATGCCGAGCATTGCCCATTGGGCAGATGTCTGGCATTAACCCTTTAGATGCCAAAGTTAAAGTTGATTGTGATGTCTAAAATTTAAGGGTGTTAAGGGTGCCGGTTAGCTCAGGGCAGCTGATCTGTAAATCTGCGGCATAATCGCAGGTCCCGACCAGCTGAAAAAAAAAGTTAATAAAAGTGAATTAAAGTGAATCCCCCCCTTTTTCCACGTAAAAAAGCACCAAAGTCCAAAACTACGCATTTTTGATCACTTCATATACAATTTTATAAAAAGCGATCAAAAAGTCCCATCAAAATTAAAATGATACTGATAAAATCTACAGATCACGGCGAAAAAAAAAGCCCTCATATATCCACGTATGCAAAAAATTAAAAAACAGTTATAGGAGTCAGAAGATGACCATTTTAAACATACAAATTTTGGTGCACGTAGTTATAATTTTGTTTAAAGTAGTAAAATAAAATAAAACCTACATAAATTGGGTATCCTTGTAATCATATGGACCTACAGAATGTAGATAATGTGTTATTTTTACCAAAAGGTACACTGCGTAGAAACGGAAGCCCCAAAAGTTACAAAATGGCTTTTGTTTCCCAATTTCACCCCACAAACATCTTCTTTTTGTTTTGCTGTAGATTTTGTTATGAAATGATTGATATCATTACAAAGTACAATTGGTGACGCAAAAAACAAGCCATTATATGGGTCTGTAGGTGCAAAATTGAAAAGGTTATGATTTTTAGAAGGGGGGGAGGAAAATACATATATATATATAAAATAAATATATATATGAAACGCAATGGGGGAAATGTATCAAAGATTTTACCCGTTATGTGTTAAAATTTTTGCGCAAGCTGTTTTTAGTGTCTTTTTTTGCGCACATTCTGGTGGAGCATTTCCTCCAGATGTGTAGGTTTCGGTGTACCTTGGAGTGACATATTTAGTATGCACAAATTTATTAACTGCGTACATTTCATTTACCCAAAGAAATCTTGCGCAATGACCAATGTTTTAAACACAAATATAAGCCATCTTGGACTGCACGTAGCAAGGTGCTCTAAATCATCGATTCCAAGGAGATTACTATGCAATGTTTATGGACCACTTGTGATCACCCTTCACCCGCAGTCTAACCCCATACACCGGGATAATACACCGTAATAATACTCCGGGATAATACACCGGGATAATACACTGGGATAATAGACCAGGATAATACATAGGGTTATAGTGCGGGTGAAATACTTCCCAGCACTGTTCCTTCTTCAACTGTGTAAAATTCAAACTCCCTGCTGTTCTTGATGAGAGCAGGAGATTGCACCTGTGTAGTGTAACCATGGAGACCATACAGCTAAGAATATACCACTGTATGTGCAGGGAGGGAGAAGGAGAGAAGGAGGTACAGCTGTTAGGTCTATGTTTATGTGTGATTGTGTGTATGCAGCAGAGTTGAGTGTGTTATGTGTGTATGTAGCAGAGCTGAGTGTGTGTATGTAGCAGAGCTGAGTGTGTGTGTATATGTATCAGAGCTGAGTGTGTGTGTGTGTGTGTGTATATGTAGCAGAGTTGAGTGTGTAAGTGTGTATGTAGCAGAGTTGAGTGTGTGAGTGTGTATGTAGCAGAGCTGAGTGTGTGTATGTAGCAGAGCTGAGTGTGTGTATATATGTATCAGAGCTGAGTGTGTGTGTGTATACGTAGCAGAGTTGAGTGTGTAAGTGTGTATGTAGCAGTGTTGAGTGTGTGAGTGTGTATGTAGCAGAGCTGAGTGTGTGAATGTGTGTATGTAGCAGAGCTGAGTGTGTGTATATGTAGCAGAGCTGAGTGTGTGAGTGTGTATATGTAGCAGAGTTGAGTGTGTAAGTGTGTGTATATGTAGCAGAGTTGAGTGTGCATATGTAGCATAGTTGAGTGTATGAGTGTGTATGTAGCAGAGTTGAGTGTGTGTATGTAGCAGAGCTGAGTTTGTGAGTGTGTGTATGTAGCAGAGCTGAGTGTGTGATCAGGTGTATGTAGCTTGAGTGTGTGCATGGTCATGCTTACACATAATCACACATTCAGCTCTGCTGCATACCCATGTCGCACACTAATTTCTGTTGCCAGGGTGCCTCCAACTTTTGCAAAACTGCAACTTTTTTAAACCCAGACATTCTGTGGGAGATTCTCAAAAACGACTGTAATTTCTGTTGCAGCGATATTATTCACATCATTTTTTTTTTCTCCTCACATTTTCAAAGGTCTCTTGTCACGATTCGGCTTACGGGTTGTGGATCCGCTGTGTCAGCGAGGGATTGGCGTGGACCGTGCTAGTGGACCGATTCTAAGAGGCTACTGGTTTTCACCAGAGCCCGCCGCAAAGCGGGATGGTCTTGCTGCGGCAGTAGCAACCAGGTCATATCCACTAGCAACGGCTCAACCTCGCTGACTGCTGAGAAGGCGTGGGACAGAAGGACTAGGCAGAGGCAAGGTCAGACGTAGCAGAAGGTCGGGGGCAGGCGGCAAGGTTCGTAGTCAGGATGGATAGCAGAAGTTCAGGTAACACAGGCTTTGGACACACTAAACGCTTTCACTGGCACAAGGCAACAAGATCCGGCAGGGGAGTGCAGGGGCAGTGATCAGATATAGTCTGGGAGCAGGTGGGAGCCAATTAAGCTAATTGGGCCAGGCACCAATCATTGGTGCACTGGCCCTTTAAGTCTCAGAGAGCTGGCGCGTGCGCGCCCTAGAGAGCGGAGCCGCGCGCGCCAGCACATGACAGCAGGGGACCGGGAAGGGTAAGTGACCTGGGATGCGATTCGCGAGCGGGCGCGTCCCGCTGTGCGAATCGCATCCCCGACGGCCATGACAGTGCAGCGCTCCCGGTCAGCGGGACCGACCGGGGCGCTGCGGGGAGAGAGACGCCGTGAGCGCTCTGGGGAGGAGCGGGGACCCGGAGCGCTAGGCGTAACAGTACCCCCCCTTAGGTCTCCCCTTTTCTTTGTCCGGTAACTGCCTCCCCTGGGATGAAGGCACCGGGAAAGAATGGAGGGTTTCCTCAACTGCAGGCAGCACAGCAGGAGTGGGAATGGGGAGGGAGGGCAGAGGGCGAAGCCTGGCACGGGGCAGTGTGACACCAGGACGGGGGCCATGAGGAGGCACTGAGGCTTGCCTGACGGGACTGGGAGGGGGGGAGAGGCACTTCCTATGGCAGGCAGAGTCCCAGTTCTTGATCTCCCCGGTGGTCCAATCAAGGGTGGGAGAATGAAGCCGGAGCCATGGCAGACCGAGGAGGACCTCAGAGGTACAGTTGGGAAGGACGAATAACTCAATCCTTTCGTGGTGGGGTCCAATAGACATCAGGAGGGGTTCTGTGCGGTAACGCGCGGTGCAATCCAATCTGACTCCGTTGACCGCGGAAATGTAGAGCGGCTTGACGAGACGGGTCACCGGGATGCGGAATTTATTCACAAACGACTCCAAAATAAAATTCCCAGAGGCACCAGAGTCCAAGCAGGCCACGGCTGAGAGGGAGGAGTTGGCTGAAGGAGAAATCCGCACGGGCACCGTGAGACGTGGAGAAGCAGACTTAGAACCAAGAGACGCCACACCCACGTGAGCTGGGTGCGTGCGTGCGTTTCCCAGACGTGGAGGACGGATAGGGCAATCCACCAAGAAATGCTCGGTACTGGCACAGTACAGACAGAGATTTTCTTCCCTACGGCGATTCCTCTCTTCCTGGGTCAGGCGAGACCGATCCACTTGCATGGACTCCTCGGCGGGAGGCCCAGGCGTAGACTGCAAAGGATGCTGTGGGAGAGGTGCCCAGAGATCTAAGTCTTTTTCCTGGCGGAGCTCTTGGTGTCGCTCAGAAAAACGCATGTCAATGCGGGTAGCCAAATGGATGAGTTCTTGGAGGTTGGCAGGAATCTCTCGTGCGGCCAGCACATCCTTGATGCAACTGGATAGGCCTTTTTTAAAGGTCGCGCAGAGAGCCTCGTTATTCCATGATAACTCGGAAGCAAGAGTACGAAATTGGATGGCGTACTCGCCCACTGAAGAATTACCCTGGACCAGGTTCAACAGGGCAGTCTCGGCAGAAGAAGCTCGGGCTGGCTCCTCGAAGACACTCCGGACTTCAGCGAAGAAGGACTGGACTGTGGCTGTGGCAGGATCATTGCGGTCCCAGAGCGGTGTGGCCCAAGACAAGGCCTTTCCTGAAAGAAGGCTTACTACGAACGCCACCTTAGACCGTTCTGTAGGAAACAAGTCCGACAACATCTCCATATGCAGGGAACACTGAGACAAAAATCCACGGCAGAGTTTAGAGTCCCCATCAAATTTGTCCGGCAGGGACAGGCGGAGGCTAGGAGCGGCCACTCGCTGCGGAGGAGGTGCAGGAGCTGGCGGAGGAGATGGTTGCTGCTGTAGCAGAGGCAGAAGTTGCTGTAACATGGTGGTCAACTGCGACAGCTGCTGTCCTTGTTGGGCAATCTGCTGCGATTGCTGAGCGACCACCGTGTGAAGGTCAGCGAGACTTGGCAGCGGCACCTCAGCGGGATCCATGGCCGGATCTACTGTCACGATTCGGCTTACGGGTTGTGGATCCGCTGTGTCAGCGAGGGATTGGCGTGGACCGTGCTAGTGGACCGGTTCTAAGAGGCTACTGGTTTTCACCAGAGCCCGCCGCAAAGCGGGATGGTCTTGCTGCGGCAGTAGCAACCAGGTCGTATCCACTAGCAACGGCTCAACCTCGCTGACTGCTGAGAAGGCGTGGGACAGAAGGACTAGGCAGAGGCAAGGTCAGACGTAGCAGAAGGTCGGGGGCAGGCGGCAAGGTTCGTAGTCAGGATGGATAGCAGAAGTTCAGGTAACACAGGCTTTGGACACACTAAACGCTTTCACTGGCACAAGGCAACAAGATCCGGCAGGGGAGTGCAGGGGCAGTGATCAGATATAGTCTGGGAGCAGGTGGGAGCCAATTAAGCTAATTGGGCCAGGCACCAATCATTGGTGCACTGGCCCTTTAAGTCTCAGAGAGCTGGCGCGCGCGCGCCCTAGAGAGCGGAGCCGCGCGCGCCAGCACATGACAGCAGGGGACCGGGAAGGGTAAGTGACCTGGGATGCGATTCGCGAGCGGGCGCGTCCCGCTGTGCGAATCGCATCCCCGACGGCCATGACAGTGCAGCGCTCCCGGTCAGCGGGACCGACCGGGGCGCTGCGGGGAGGAGCGGGGACCCGGAGCGCTAGGCGTAACATCTCTATTGCTGCTTTGAACATATGTGTAAATTCATTTTTGCGCCACTTTTTTTTTGCACCAAAATATTTTTTTTTGTTGCAGCCCAATTTTTTTTTTCTTTGCGCCAAAATTGCCGAATTTGGTGCCAAAATTGGCAATTTTTGTGCCAAAATTGTCGATTTTTGCGTCAACTTTTACATCCAAGAAAATTCTGGTGTAAACATCTCACAAAATACTCCATGGTTACTAGTTCTCAGATAAGCCATAACTGTATAAATAAAACATTTCTGAGCTTAAATGTGAGTGCAGGTCCAGTGACCAAGAAAAAAAATATTTTTCAATAACATTTTTCAATAATAAATATTTATATTTTTTAATAATTACTGACATAACACCTTCCACCCTGCCCCCCCCCCCCCCCCCCCAAAAAAAAATAAAACAATAAAACTACAACCATTTCTGTGATCAAAAAGCTGGTGTGAAATTTTTTATGTAAACTGGACTCTCACCCCTTTGAAAATATGATGTAAAGCAGACAATATACGTTGACACGCCCACTTTTACAAAACGGACATGAACAGTGTAAACCGCGGCAAAAAGATCTTTGAAAGTGTGGTTGATACTTTTTGCGCCAAAATTGATTTTTTTTTTGCGCAAAGTTCTTTGAGAATCTCCCCCCTCCATGTACTTTATAAAGATTTATGATTTTACTATTGTGCAGAGTTTTGTTCGGCGCACACTGCTGCTCCGACACTTCTAGCTATGTGAGAAGTGTACCCTGGGAAAATGCCACAGCTCTGTGAAGTGTGAGGTAGAGAAGGAGTGCACGGTAGAGGGGGGGGGGGGTCGTTTCTATATTTGCCCAAAATTTATCAAAGAAGTGCACATCTTTAGTAGATCTTGAGCAAGAGTGTAAATTAGACAAGCAGTGTAAAGGGGTAGAACTGTGTCTACAATAAACACCTAATGATACATGTCCCCCAATGTGTGTGTGTGTGTGTGTGTGTGTGTGTGTGTGTGTGTGTGTGTATGTATGTGTATATGTTCCAGCATCACTTCCAAACGACTAAAGATATTAACATGAAACTTGGCAAACATGTTACTTATATGTTAACAACAAACAAGGGGCGGGGGTTTCGATGGGAGATGTATGTTTCAGCATAACTTCCGTACGGCTGGAGATATTTTGATAATACTTGGTCACATGTTACTTATATGTCAAATAAAAATATATAATAGTTAAATTAACCCTTAATCTACCACCATATGTGACGGATGGGGTTTTTGTTTCAAGTCTTCAAATCCCATGCAAGTTTATAGGACTTCTGGTACCTTACTCCACAAGCTCAGCATCTCCTGGTGAATGTTTCAGTCCGGTTGGCAAGCCACACCCTCCCTGCCTTCCATGCCCCATCTTGCAAAAACATGCCCGCCATTAAAGCCACACCCCTTTTATTTTCACATTAGATATGGGTACGGGATATGAGGACAGGATATGGGGATGGGATATGAGGATTAGATATGGGGACGGGATATGAGGATTAGATATGGGGACAGCATATGAGGATATGAGGTCGGGATATGAGGACGGGACATGAGGACCGGACCTGAGGATGGGACATGAGGTCGGGACATGAGGTCGGGACAGGTGGATGGGATATGAGGTCAGGATATGAGAACAGGATTTGAGGTCGGGATATGAGGAGGGGATATGGGGACGGGATATGAGGACAGGATATGAGGATTAGATATGGGGACGGGATATGAGGATTAGACATGGGGACAGGATATGAGGTTGGGATATTAGGATGGGACATGAGGACCTTACGTGAAGTCGGGACATGAGGTCGGGACATGTGGATGGGACATGAGGTCGGGACATGTGGACGGGATATGGAGTCAGGATTTAAGGATGGAATATGAGGACAAAAGCTTCCTCCTTTGGTGCATTTCCTCCCCAAAAGGGTAAGGTAGGAAAAACCGGGCAGCGCCAGGTACTCAGTTAGTACATATATAAAGAACAGCTAAACATTGAATAAACATGGGGGGGGCGTGGCTTGCCACTGCCGAAGATGGCCGCCTGAGTCCAGAGCTTCGCACCTTGTGGCCGTTAAACTTGCTACATCTGCTCCCTACAGCTCCCCTGCCTCATGAAGAGGGGTGCCCGACACCGTAAGAAGCACCCGTTCGCAGGTATGGACCCTCCAACCCCCTCGAGCACTATCTTCGCCCGGCCTCCCCGCCTGTTTCCCCGGGACCTGTGCGCAATCTTCGGTAACGCTCAGTGGGGGCTGCTGCACGTATCTGCCTGGGTCTCGCCCTGCCGGATGGACCCTCCGGACCTCAAGACGTCCCAACTCCGCTGCTTATACTGCCAGCCCTCACCTCCGAGCCGGAAGTGCTGCTCAGCGCTGACGCCTGTCTGCCATCTTCTGCCTTCTGTGCTGTAGCCACTGTCCTGCTGTGGCCGCAGGTCCCTGGCCGGGATTCCACCGCTGACACTTTGTTCTGTTGTTTCTACTCCTTGTTTATCTTTTTTTCCAGCCTTTCTTTTTCCTAGGTCTAGAAGTAAGTCATGATGGCCTCCTACTTCTCTGTGATTTGCTCGAATCATCCTCGTTGGTCTGAGTGAGTACCCTGTTATACCTGCACCTCTCACCGTTCTGCCCCCTCATGGCTAAGTGCATCTCCTTGAACGTGAAGGGTCTTAACAACTCGACTAAGCGGCGTCTGCTGCAGAGGGAGTTGGTAGCCTTGAAGGCGGATATTGTCTACCTTCAGGAGACACACTTTGACGAGACGGGTTCCTTCCATTTCATACACCACCTCTAGCCACAGACATACTGTATCTAGCTTCAGCTGATGGGAAAGTGGCAAGGGTTGCAATTTTAATCTCTAGGTCCTGTCCTCTACAAGTTACGTCTTCTTATGCAGACCCATCGGGTATTATTCTACAGGGGCATTTGGGGGATAAGCAATTGCTTCTATGTAATGTCTATGCACCCAATACCTCGCAAATCCCCTTCCTACGACGGATCCTCTTTCGGTTACATAAATATGCTGCTTCTTCCTGGCTACTGGGGGGAGACTTTAATTTAGTTTTTTCTCCTTCCGCTGATCATCACTCATTGGTGGGTTCTTTGACCCCCCAGTACCCCCCCCCCCCCCCTCCCCAACTGCGCTTTGGAGGTTAATGCGATCGGCTGCGCTCTATGATCTTTGGCGCATTAATCACCCTTCAGACCATTCTTTTTCTTTTTATACCCACCCCCACAAACTCCACACCCGTATTGATTACTTTTTTGGCAGCATTCCCATAGTACGCATGCTCTCCTTTGCTTCTATGGAACCTATTTCCTGGTCTGACCATAGCCCTATCCTTGTTTCTTTCTCCCTGTTTTCCTCTTCTGTACGCCGCTGTCACTGGTGTCTCAATGACTCTCTACTTAAATCTCCCTCTTCCCGGGACTTGATCCAGGAAAAATTTGCTGTCAATGAGGGTTCTGTGTCCTCTCGGGCCATTTTATGGGAGACCCACAAGGCTGTGGTTAGAGGCCACTGTATTGCTCTGGGTTCTCGACTGAAACGAGATACTGCGGCTCGCTCCCGGGAACTTAGGGCTCAGATATCTAGCTCAGAAGCCCTTCTTCTGAATGCCCCCCTCCCTCTCGGTTCTGAGAAGCCTGGTTGCGGCACGGTCCCAGTTGGGCAACCTGGCCCTTCATAACGTGGAACAGCAACTGCTCTATGCTAAGCAGTGATTTTATGAAAAGGGTAACAAGATCCACACCATGTCAGCTCGGCGCTTACGGGACCGTGCTGCTGCCCTGGCCCCCTCTGCCCTGAAAGACCCTACAGGCACCCTCCAACATCATCCTGATTCTATTTCCCGCCTATTTCATTCCTACTACTCCAAACTATACTCTCTTCCTTCTTAACTCCCCTCGGACCCTGGAGAGTGTGCAGCAGCACTGGACTCCTTTCTTTCCCAGTGCAGCCTTCCGGTCCTCTCGGCGGTTGACTGGGAGTCCCTGAACACTCCCATTACCCTGGAGGAGCTCTCAGAAGTTCTCAAGACCCTCCCAGCTGGGCGCTCTCTGGGCCCTGACGGTTTCACATATCTCTATACAAGACCTATTCCTCTGTGCTTCTTTCTAAACTGGTCCCCTGTTCAATTCTTTCCTGGAAGGGGAGGGTATCCCTCAGTCCTTTCTTCATTCTCTGATTACTCTGATCCCAAAGCCTGGCATGGACCCTCACGATTCTAGCTACCGACCTATAGCCCTGCTGAATTCCGATCTGAAGTTGTTTTCTATAATTCTGGCGAATCGCCTCTGCAATTTTCTACCTACCCTCATACACAAGGACCAGGTTGGTTTCATCCCCTGTCGTCAGGGAGGTGATAACACTAGAAGGGTTGTAGATCTCATAGATGTGGTTAATCGGAAATCTGAGCAGGCTTTGGTCTTGAGCTTGAATGCTGAGAAGGCCTTTGACAGGTTGGGTTGGCCGTTCATGTTTGCTACCCTCCAAAAATATTTCAGGTAATTTTCTTACTGTGCAGTGAGGTCTTTACTCCTCTCCTACTGCTTCTCTCAAACCAAACTTCCCCACGCTTCCTCCTTGCCTTTTACCCTGTACAATGGCACTAGACAGGGCTGCCCGTTGTCCCCCCCCCCCCCCCTGATCTTTGCCCTATGTATTGAGCCGCTTGCAGCCTTGATCCGGGGGGATCTTGACATCTCTGGGATAGCCCTTCATCGCAGGGATTTTAAGATCTGCCTCTTTGCTGATGATGTTCTGCTTACTCTTACTAATCCCCTCCTGTCTCTGCCTTCTTTGTATAAACTCCTGCATGCCTATGGTCTGGTCTCTGGATACAAAGTCAACCTCTCCAAATCGAAAGGCCTTGCCCATCAATCTCCCTCCCTCCATGGTTACCCTTCTTCAGGCTAACTACTTCTTCCCATGGTCCCTCTCCGCTCCTTGCTATTCCTCTCTGTATTCCTCTAACTTTCCCTCTTTGTTTCGAGAGCTGCGTACTTTGATGGATAAATGGAGGTCACAGTACATCTCCTTCTTCTTTCCTTTAAGATGACCATCCTTCCCAAACTGGTCTACTTTTTTGAGACGCTGCCGGTGCAGATCCTGTTGGCCATGTTGCGCTCTTTCCAATCGGTTATTTTCCGATTCATCTGCGATGGCAAAAGGCATCGGCTCCCCATGTCCGTTATGATGGCGAGTGGATTTTCTGGGGGGCTGGGCATTCCGGACGTGACTAAATACTATTGGGCGGCCCATCTGCGTCACCTGGAGGCTTGGTCTACTTACCATGCCTATAGCAAGTGGATGGAGTTGGAAAAATTGTGTATGGCCCCTACTCACCCTAACTTTCTCCTGTGGACTTTCCCGCTCCCCTCCCCTTCACTCCCCCTTTTAGGGCCTAAGTTATTCTCCCGATACGTCTGGACCTATTGCTCTAGGCGATTTAGGTTTCTTTCCTCCTTCTCTACCTTACAATCCTTTCTTTATCTTTATCACTCTGATTTCTTTCCTGGAGTTACCTCTTGTATGGTTAGGGAATGGGGCCATTTTTGCTGGACGGACGCGGTGGAACCAATCTCCCGCTCCCTCCTTCCCTTTGACCAGATTCTTACTCGTCGGAACCTGCCCACCTCTGAACAAGCACACTATATGCAACTTTGTCACTATCTGTCCTCTAAGCAGGGCTCGTTGACTGTGTCTTTCCCTATGGACTTTGAGAGGGTTGTGTAGGAGTGGGCCTTAGATGAGGGGATTGCTCTCCAGTATTTATTCTCTCTTGATCCCCCCCCCCCCCCCAACAAACCCCCCCCCCCCCCCCCCCCGGATGGTTCTCCTCCTTCCCACCGTTATATGGGCCATTGGGAAGAGGGAAAGAAATAATATTACCTGTCTTTGGTGACCACAGAACAGCCATATAAGTCACAGAAATAGACCAACAGAGGAGACAGATGTACTGGTAAGGCAACTGGAATTGTCCTACCATATTTTACGTAGGTGATCGCTCTCCTCTGTGTCTGCCTCCTTGGTCCAGCTCAGCGACTCATCTCACGGCTGCTTGTCGGCTCACAACCCAGAGCCCCACATTGGGCGCTAGCTGAAATGGATACTGACTGTACCCAATGAGTATCTGCCCCCATCCTAATTAGATATTAAGACCGGTGCATGCACGAGAAGAACCACACTGACACAGAGTTCAGCTAGAGGATACTTCCTCTATTGCAACAGGTTACATGGGTTTATATAGACTGTAAGCAATGTACCATGTGAAAAGCCATACGTCATGAGTAGCTGTCCTTTGCAATTGGTTTCTTCCATTTGCAAGTGTTCTTCATCCAGGATGTGGGTCTTAACATCTTGGGTGTAGCTTGCCATACTTATTGTAGGCCCCAAAAATAAATCACTATGTTTAATAGAATAATAGCATTATGTGTCCGCCATGTTGTATGTTCTAAATAGACCACAGTGTATTCTAAAGTTCTTCTCTACAAGTGCCAATCTGGATGAAAAATACTTCTTGTCTCCTTAGATATTTATGGCTGTTTAGATTAGATGGATAAGGGGGCTAGTTACACTCTCTAGACGACACTACTACAATTCACCCAAGGTAAAGGGGGGTGAATGGAGAGAAGGGGATTGAGATAAGAAACTGTGAAATAATTATGTCTTATCCGAATGATATAGTAATCAGTAGGACATATGATATTGTCATATACTGTTAGTATTGTAAAGGACATCAGTATATATATCTATTATCTTATATATGATTCTCACAGGGAGCATTGCTCAGTGTTTGCATTCCTAAGACCTGGTGGGAAGGTCTCAAGTATAGACTTTGATAATGAGTTTTTGTACAAGGCTAGTTAGCCAGTCTTGTAAATGTTATTCTGACTAACAATTAATTACCCATTTGACTAGACACAGAGGGAGATTCACACGTCTGTGTGAAAGAGACCTCCATGGTATTCTTATCTCTCCAATAAATTTGGATGTCTAGGTAGGCCCCAAGATGTCGGAGGATCCACCATGTGAAGTGTGAAGCTAATCCCGATACTTATAATTTAGGGCTCCATACTTCAAGTGTGGAATGTGGGTTTAAGACCAGTTATTGACAGTTACCCCTTAATGGTAATGATGCTAAATGCTTATGCAATAGTACCCCCTAGAGTATGGGTAGTTGACATTACACCAACAGGAAAGGCATTATGGGTGATATGCTCAATGCATTCTGGGTATTATAGTGATATCATAGTCATTACCATATGTACACGCCCAACCTACATTCATTGGGGAATTCCAATTTAGGGAGGTATGTCTAATTAATTAAAAAGTCTTGTAAACCAGATGTTAGAGACTGTAGAGAACACACAGAGACACAAAGGAAGAGATACAAGGGAAAAAGAAAGACAAAGAACTCTCTCCCACACACAGGAAAGAGGTCCAATAAGGTGGAAAAGCCATCTGAGATCCCAGCAAGCCAGACTGATCACACAGTACCAGACCAATGGCTATCCATGACGATGAGATGGACCATTCAGCTTTCCTAGGACCAGAAACAAGGTTCTTACATAGACTTGGAAAGAGACACAAAAATGGTATTCCATTTAATCAAGACTAAATTTGATAATGTGGAAGGAATTATACCATTTAGATTGGCGAATAAATTAATAAAATAAAATAATTAATTATCTCCATATTGAGATTATAGTTTTGGCATATTGTGAGACTTTATTCTACCTGCAGAAGAATAAAGACTCATAATCTATTAAAGCATTAAATAATTGCTTAGACATTGGCAGAATTCCTACTCGCCAAACTAAATGTTATAAGTATATTTCCCACACAGGAAACTTGTTTCAAGTTCTTCCTCCTAAAATATAGTCTAGCGAGATCATAGAACTCTGCTATTTGAGTAGGGTTTATCCCTTGCCGCCAGGGTAGTGGATCCAGTTGACTTAATCAATCGGAGGTCCGAGCAGGCATTCATTCTTAGTCTGGATGCCGAAAAAGGGATGGCCGTTTCTTTTTGCTACCCTCCAGAATTTTTTTTATCTCGGGTAATTTCCTAACTGCATTGCGGGGTCTTTACTCTTCCCCTACTGCTTCGCTCAAACTTTCTCACTCTTCCTCTCTGACTTTTCCTCTATCTAACGGTACTCTTCAGGATTGTCCGCTTTCCCCCCGGGTTTTTGCTTTGTGCATAGAACCCTTGGCAGCTATGATCAGGAGGGATCTGGACATCAGTGGCATTTCTCTCCATGATAGGGAATTTAAGATCTGTTTGTTTGCTGACCTTCTCACCCTTTCTCGCTCTTTACTTACGCTTCCTAATCTTTACAAAGCTCTCCACGCTTATGGGGTGGTCTCTGGCTATAAAGAAAATATTTGCAAACCAGAGGCTCTTCCCCTGAACCTTCCCATGTCCCTGTCTTCCCATGTCCCTATTCTTTTAAATGGTCCTCCTCTGCTATCAAATATCTGGGGATTCATATTACCTCTCGCTACACCTCTCTTTACTAACTTCCTCCCCCTTTTCCAAGAACTCAGGGCTCTCTTAGAGAAGTGGAGGTCACAATATGCTTCCTTTTTTGGCCGTATTGCAGTGGCTAAAATGACAATCCTCACGAAATTACTCTATTTTTTCAAAATGTTACCAGTTCGGGTACCTCTTTCCGCTCTGCGGTCTTTTCAGTCGCCCATTTTTTGCTTCAAATGGGATGGGAAGCGCCATCATCTTTGAATGTCTATTATGATGGCTAGTAGATCCATGGGGGACTTGGCAGTTCCTGATGTAAAGAAATACTACTGGGCTGCTCACCTGCGCCATCTCGCAGCTTAGTCCACGTATCATGCATATAGCCGCTGAATGGAGCTGGAGAAGCTATGGCTGGCTCCTTACCACCCTAATACCCTCTTGTGGAGTGCTCTTGCATCTGCTATCTCTCTTTCCCCTCTTCTGGGTCCTATGTCTTTTTCTTAGTATGTGTAGGGGTATTGTTCAAGGAAATTCAAACTATTTTCCTCTCCTTCACCTCTACGGTGCTTTCTTCTTCTGATATGGTACGGGAATGGGGCTCTCAGGGCTTATTTTGCTGGGCTGATGTAGTTGACCATCTCTCTCTCTTGCCTTTTGAGCAACTGGTCTCTTGTTGGGATCTCCTTTCGTCTGAGCGTTTCCACTACCTACAAATGAGACATTTTATGTCTTCTATGCTTGGTTCTACAGTAGTCTCTCAGCCTATGAGCTTTGAGTGGTTATGCGATGGTGGACCTCAGGCGAAGGGTCTTCTCTCCGACATTTACTCCCTACTCCTTCATCCCCCTGCTGGCGCCCCTCCATTGCACTGCTATATGGGTCGCTGGGAAGAAATATTGAGTACGGTTATTTCCCTTCCTCAATGGCGTATTATTTGGGAGCAGGCATCCAAAGCCTCTATTTGCACTGCTTATACGGAAACCCAGTATAAAATGATTATGGGATGGTACCAAACTCCAGAAGTACTCCATATACTTAACCCTAATATCCCCCCTCAGTGCTGGTGCTGTGGAGTGGGGTTGGGAACGGTATTTCATATCTTCTGGTCCTGTCCCCTCATAATGGATTATTGGAGAATAGTACTGCGCCTCATCACTGGAGCCCTGAGTTTTTCTGTCCCTCTTGACCCCCTTCACTTTCTTCTTAACCTTTCTTATCCCACTTTATCTAAGAAACCTTTTAAACTTTTCATGCACTTAGCTCTGGCTGCTAAGACCCTTATAGCCAAATGCTGGAGGAGGACTCTCCCTCCCTCGGAAATGGACCTATTAAGCCGTATTCGTGAGATCCGATATCTGGAATTTCTCACGGCCTCTTTACATAACTCCATTCCCTCCTTCCTCTCTGTTTGGGAACCCTGGGACCGCTTTTCTGATCGTCAACCGCCTTGATTTCCCTACTCTATCCTTTCTATTCTCTTCTTATTCTTCTCCCTTTTTCCATTCTTTCTCCCTTCTGGCTCTGTGATTGTTTGTCAGTTAGTCTTTGTGTTCCCTTTTATCCTGTCCTTCCCCCTCCCCCCCTCTCCTCTGTTGTGGTCCTATGGAACTGTTTGATCCATTATTACGGTTACATTTGTTTTACTCTAATTGCACTTAGGAGCTTCTCGTGGTTCCCTATTTGTTCCGCAAAAATTATTAATTTTTTGGGCGCTACTGGATCTCGGCCCTTTGTGCTGTCATGTGCTTGTTTATTTTTGGATTACTTTTGGAAACTTTGCTATTTGTCTTAATGTCTTACCAAGATCATGTATAGAAAATAGTCTAGAATGGGGCGGAAGTATATTAAATTTCTTCCATGTTTATATCCTTAGATGGATTTTCTCATTCTTGAAATCATGTGATGTGTAGTTGGTTAGAAGGGGCAGGGAGTGTACTGAGCATTGCATATTGATATGTCTACGATTAGATATTGCCCATCTTGATATCATAAGGTTTCCACTGAACACAGTGATATGTAACCTTTTTTTTATATGATATTCCCAACCTAGTAGCTTTTGTTTTATTGTAACAAGTTACTTACTACTCACATGTATTGTTCTACTATATGTAGTCAATTAACAAGCTTTTAATGTTTACTAATATATCTAATTGATATTCATTTGCATATATCATTGTGTTTATTACTCATTTATGTTTACAACCTTATAACCAATCAATCTGCATACTTTTATAATACCTGTGTATTATTGTATATTGAAAAACTACATCCTTAAGCGTTAATGTCATCCCGTCATAAAAATAACTTGTTGATATCTGAGGAAATAGTCGGACTCAGATGTGAATTGTATTGATTGGCTTTGTCTACAATTCACCAGGTCATAATTTTAATATTTTTGATAATTTTCAAAACATTTTAATTTTTCATAATTAATATTTATATTTATGACCCTAATTCATAAATAATAATTGATTTATTACCGCACAACAAGCTCTGGCTGAAGGTGCCATCTTATACACATTGGAGATTCTCAAAAACTGCTGTAATTTCTGTTCCAGCGATATTATTCACACCTTTTTTTCTCCTCACATTTTCAAAGGTCTCTTGTGCTGCTTTGAAAATATGAAAATATGTGAAAATTAATTTTCGCACCACATCAAAAAGATGGTGTGAATTTTTTGATGTAACCTGGACTCTCACCCCTTTGAAAATATCATGTAAAGCAGACAATGTACGTGGACTCGCCCACTTTTACAAAACTGACGTGAACAGTGTAAACTGCGGCACAAAGCTCTTTGAAAATGTGGTTGAAATTTTGGTGCAAAATTGATTGGTTTTGGTGCTAAATTCTTTGAGAATCTCCCTTATTGTTTCAAACATGATGGGAGGGCCATTTTAGTAAGCATATTCTAAATAAGCATTTTGCCTTATCCACTACAACATTATAATTGTTTTCCCCTGAATTTTTAATTTTAAGAGGCATATTTGATCCAGTTAATATAGAAAAACACTAAACAATGTTTTAGTCCACCTGGGACCTTTATCAAGTTTTATCTGTACATGGAGAAAAAGAAACATGGATATCAATCTTATGTCAGCTCAATATGATTGTGGTAAAAGATTAAAGGAAATAAATATAGGAGAAGTAAAAAAAGGTGAGAGGAGGATGCAGATGTATATATGTAAAAGTTCATATTAGGTCCAACAACTGGGAAATATAATATTGACTAAAAGAATTATAATAAGGTAAGATATTATTTTCTGATGATACAGTCCATTTAACCCCTTTAGGATGAAGGGCGTACAGTAACCCCCTTGCGTCCTGGTACTTAAGGACGGAGGGCGTACCTGTACGCCCTTGTCCCTTTACCGGGGTTTGAAGCATGCTCACGAGCTGAGCATGCTTTATACCCAGTGGGTCCCGGTTACTGTGGCCAGCCAGGACCCATGGTTAACTGTACCACTTTGGCTAGGTCCTTTTTATTCTGAGATGTGATGTGACCAAAAATTAGCAATTTAGATGCTTGGATTTTTTTTGCATTTACGCTGTTTACCGTGCAGCATCAGAAATGTAATAATTTCATAGTTCGGACAATTACACTCACAGCAATACCAAATATGTGAATTATTATTTTTTTACAGTGTTTTATGGGAAAAGTTGGGTGGTTTATATTTTTGAGGGGGGGGGGTATCGTTTTTAAAACATTTTTAGAGTTTTTTTTTTTTTTTTTTTACACATTTCTGTCCGCATTGGGGCCTATGATAAGCCATCAATAGATGGCTTACGTAGATCAATGTATTGCTAATGCATAACATTGATCCATGTTATCGGCACCCAATCGCCTAAGGCGGCCTTCAGCAATCAGCGATCCGTGTAAGCCCGAGAAGCAGAGGTAAGGCCCAGGCTTCTACAACAACCCATCGGCACCCCGCGATTACATCACAGGGATGGCAATTGGACCACTAGACACCAAGGATTACGGGTATTTAGTTTTTAAATATCATGATCGCTATTGGTTACTGCATTTAACCATTTAAATGATGGACATCGGGACCCACGTCATATGAAGTAAATGTTTGTCATGGATCGGAAAGGTGTTAATGTCTTAGATTTTATTTTATTTTTTATTTTTGTACGTTATTATGGGGCAGCCTGAGTTCCTGCTCATTTAGAGTAAGTTGTACAGCAGTTACATGGACATAGAAAAAAACTGATTGGAGGGCACTGACTTCTATAAGAAAGTTTTGTAGTCATGCTCTGTAATCTGTGTAGGGGGGAGGAGGGGATCTCCTGCCTGTTATGAAAAGGAGGACACTGATAAAAAGTTTTGTCAACAAAATGAAAGTGTCGGCTTATTATTAGACTCAGTGGCCAGACTTAAAACTGCATGTTTTTAGGATCATTTAAATAGTAAAATGAAAAATGTGAAAAATTTTTTTTTAATTTAACATAAAAATTGAATGAAGTAATAAGTACGGTACATTTATGATGACAAATTCCCTTTAAGGTGAATCAAAAATGGAACAAATAATAAAATAGAAAAACAATGAGAACATTATGCACACATGAGTGGTACCGATAAAAACTACTGTAGTTTTTACCGGTACCACTCATGCGTACATTTGACTTTTTGATTGTGTTTTCTTCCATTTTATATAGGATGTGATCAGACCAAAAATCAGCAATTGGATTTTGGAATTTTTTTACGTTTATACCATGCACTGTACAGGATCATAAACATTATATATATATATATATATATATATATATATATATATATATATTTATATATCTATCTATCTATATATATATATATATATATATATATATACCGTATTTATCGGCGTATAACACGCACTTTTTAGGCTAAAATTTTTTGCCTAAAGTCTATGTGCGTGTTATACGCCGATACACCCCCAGGAAAGGCAGGGGGAGAGAGGCCGTCGCTGCCCGCTTCTCTCCCCCTGCCTTTCCTGGGGTTCTAGAGCCCTGCTGCCGGCCCTTCTCTCCCCCCTGGCTATCGGCACCGCTGCCCGTTCTGTCCCCCTGATGCGCCGATAGCCAGGGGGAGAGAAGCGGCGCCGACAGCCAGGGGGGAGAGAAGGGACAGCGGCACCCATTGCCGGCGCCGTTGCCCCGTTGCCTCCCCCCATCCCCGGTGGCATAATTACCTGGGTCCGTGCTGCTGCAGGCCTCCGGCGTGCGTCCCCTGACCGTTGCTATGCGCTGCACGGCGCGGCGCATGACGTCAGTGGACACGCGTCGGAGGCCTGCAGCAGCGCGGACCCGACCCAGGTAATTATGCCACCGGGGATGGGGGGAGGCAACGGGGCAGCGGCGCCGGCACCGATAGTCAGGGGGACAGAACGGGCAGCGGCGCCGATAGCCAGGGGAGAGAGGAGGGCCGGCAGCAGGGCTCTAGACCCCCAGGAAAGGCAGGGGAGAGAAGCGGGCAGCGACGGCCTCTCTCCCCCTGCCTTTCCTGGGGGTGTATCGGGGTATACACGCGCACACACGTACCCTCATTTTACCATGGATATTTGGGTAAAAAACTTTTTTTACCCAAATATCCTTGGTAAAATGAGGGTGCGTGTTATAGGCCAGTGCGTGGTATACCCCGATAAATACGATATACATATATATATATATATATATATATAAAATTGACATTCCACATGGCGATACCAGGAGCTAAAAATGTACTGACATATTTTTACAAGCCCTGTATATGAAAAAAATAAAAAAGTTATAGGGGTCAGAATAGGGCATACTCACTTTGATATAAAAGTTTGACTTGTTAAAAGCAGTACAATAATAGAAAAGCATGTAAACATGGGCATCGTTTTAATTGCATTGACTGACAGAATAAAGATGACATGTCAGTTTTACCCTTTAGTGCAGTGCATGAATACGAAACCCCCAAAAGTTGCAAAATTGAGTTTGTTTTTTTCCCTCCACAAATAATAATTTTTGGGTTGAGCCGTACATTTAATGGTATTTATTATTTGTGTACTAGTAAACTTCTAATGCAAGATTTTATGGCCTCTTTGACTTCTTTGTTTCGTAAGCAATAGATTATGGGGTTCATCATAGGGATAATCATTGTGTAGAATACAGATACTATTTTGTCTTGTGTGACAGAATATTTAGAAGCTGGACGGAGGTACATGAAGAAAACCGTTCCATAAAATAAGGCGACACAAAGCAGATGAGAAGAACATGTAGAAAATGCTTTGTGCCTCCCTTCTGATGAGTGAATTGTCAATATAGTGAAAAATATATAAATATATGAGGCTAGTACGACAATTACTGAAAAAAGACCAAGACAAAGGACTACACCAAATATAATAGTCTTGCTCATGAATGTATCAGCACAAGAGAGCTCCATGAGCGGAGGAATGTCACAGTAGAAATGGTTAATGACATTAGGTCCACAAAATGGCAATATGAATGTGCATGATGTATGGATGCTCGCAGTACATAAACCACCAATATAAACAATAAGAGTTAGAATCACACATTTTCTTCTATTCATTATTAATACATACAGAAGAGGGTGACATATTGCAACATAGCGATCATAGGCCATAGTAGACAAAATGTAACCTTCAGTAGTGGCAAACACTGCAAAGAAATACAACTGAAGTACACAGCCAATAAATGAGATCAACTTCTTTTCCAGAAAAAAATCAAACAACATTTTAGGGGAAATTACTGTAGAATAACAAAGATCTGAGAAGGACAGATTGCTGAGAAAATAATACATTGGACTATGAAGGTCATTTATGATCAGGATTGTTACCATGATACTTGTATTGCTAATAAGACTTATAAGGTAAATCAGCAGAAACAAAAGAAATAGGATATGTTGTAAATGTAGGTCATTGGTAATTCCCGTCAATACAAACTCTCTTACAGATGACTTGTTAAGCGGAGTCATGATATGGATGGACTCTGCCACATCTGAGAAGGACATGGCTAGATGGATAGAATTGAAGGTGCTATCACACAGGTTGGATTGACTAACAAACATACTGAATCACAGAAAGACTGGAAGACAAGTAAAAGTAGTACGGTAATGTATAACTTATGGAAAGTGCCGATCAGTTACATTTTCCATTATGTCTTAGGTTGGTTTATACCCTAACAGTAGATCATTAGGGACTAAATCACAAGAGAATGGTTAAAAAAAAAATCTCTATTTTGTTTATCATGTTGCAATTATAGTCTGCTATGGGGAATCATAAATTATTTGGTTTGTACTTTTGAGACCTTATTTAAGAGATGTAGGTTCTTATTATTGAAAATATATGAGAAGAATAAACATATTAATGTTATGATAGTTTGTTTAAGGAATGACATTTGCCTCAAAAAATAAATTCTCCCATGCATAACAATGTCTAATATGAGTACATTATGTAACATATGATGTTGTTATAGGGGCTTTATAGGCTTTAAAGGGGTACTCCCCTGGAAAACATATTTATTTTTAATCAACTGGCTCTAGGAAGTTAAACAGATGTGTTAATTACTTCTATTTAAAAATCTTAACCCTTCCAGTACTTATCAGCTGCTGTATGTTCCAGAGGAATTTCTTTTCTTTTTGAATTTCCTTTCTGTTGGACCACAGTGCTCTCTGCTGACCTCTGTCCATTTTAGAAACTGTCCAGCGCAGGATAGGTTTCCTATGGGTATGGACAGAGGTATCAGACAGAAAGGAAGGAAATTCAAAAAGAACTAAATAAAACCACTATACACAGACCAGTATACTATACAGGGTCTGTATACTATATAAGTGATTATATACAGGACCATATAGCAGTAGATACCAGCTGTCAGAGATCTTTATATAATATAAGTGATTATATACAGGACCATATGACGGTAGATATCAGCTTTACACAGGATTTGTACACCATAGAAGTGATTACAGTTACAGTAAAATATCCCTTAGCGGACACCTCCCAATAGGGGACACCTCCCAATAGCGGACAATTTTTAATTCCCCCGGCAGAGTCCCAAAAGACAATGTATTTGCACCCTCCGAATAGTGGACGCGGACACACCCAATAGGGGACAAAACACTCCCATTAGGGGACAAAACTCCCAATAGGGGACAAAACACTCCCAATAGGGGACAACCAGGCTTCCAGGCTTATGTATCGGTCCTACCTTGTACACGGGGCCACCGTCACCCCCCTGTGCCACATAATTACCTCTTGATCCCCTCGTGCCATTTAATTCCCCCTTTATTGCCCTCTGTGCAAATTCATCACCCCCTCTTTACCACCCCCTGTTACATTTCATTCCCCCAGTGCAATTTCATTCCCCCTTTATCCCTCTGTGCCCCTTCATAAAGAGGGGGTGATGAATTTACACAGAGGGTAATAAAGGGGGAATGAAATGGCACAGGGGGGATCAAGGGGAAATGATGTGGCAGAGGGCATAAAGGGGATAATTTGGCACAATGCACAGGGGAATACGATGACACAGGGTATAAAAGTGGGGATGGAATGGTACAGGGGGGATAAGGGGAGATTAAAAGACACTGGGAGATTATACTGTAATATTTTTTTTTATCATGTTTTATAGGTAATTACACTCTGCAGTGAGTACAGTACAGTATTCCGTCATTTAGGAAGAATTTTGAACCTTTTCCCCAATAAGGGACATCTCTCAATAGCAGACACTTTTTTTTATTCCCCATGAATGTCCGCTACTGGGAGATTCTACTGTACATAAAGGAAATCACAATTACGTCTTTTCTGTTCAGCGGCGTCCTCTTTCCTTTTCTTCTCCGTCTGGATCAGACCGCCATGTCGATCTCATCCGCAGGACAAACATGTTAGACTGCATTTTTTCAGCCCCCTCCTCTTCTCTACACAATTTTTTCATCTATAGGCCCACAAACTGTAATATTGCCCTCCTTGGTGTACAGCACAGTAAAAGGGCAGGTAGGTAAGTAGCCAGGTAAATAGGTAACTAGGTAGGTAGATCAGAACGCCAAATATGTAGAGAGATAAGTTCAGTAATAGAGAGGTAAGTTCAGTAATATCTGTACCCTTGTTCATGATATTTAGAGATTCTCTGGTGTCTGGTATTGTGCCAAGGGACTGGCGCAAGGCTAATGTGGTACCAATCTTCAAGAAGGGCTCTAGGTCTTCGCCAGGCAATTATAGACCGGTAAGTCTAATGTGCATTGTGAGTAAATTGTTTGAAGGACTTATAAGGGATTACATACAGGAATACATAGGGGATAATAGTATTATAAGTGATAGCCAGCATGGGTTTACTAAGGATAGAAGTTGTCAAACCAATCTAATTTGCTTTTATGAAGAGGTGAGTAGAAGCCTTGACAGAGGAATGGCTGTGGATATAGTGTTTCTGGATTTTGCCAAAGCGTTTGATACTGTCCCTCACAGACGTCTGACAGGTAAGTTAAGGTTCTTGGGCTTGGAAACTTTAGTTTGTAACTGGATTGAACACTGGCTCATGGATTGTACCCAGAGAGTGGTGGTCAATGATTCGTACTCTGATTGGTCCCCGGTAATTAGTGGTGTAACCCAAGGTTCAGTACTGGGCCCGCTGCTGTTTAATTTATTTATCAATGATATAGAGGATGGTATTAACAGCTCTGTTTCTATCTTTGCAGATGACACCAAGCTTTGTAGCAC
The DNA here is from genome assembly GCF_029499605.1 of Hyla sarda. Classification (NCBI taxonomy): domain Eukaryota; kingdom Metazoa; phylum Chordata; class Amphibia; order Anura; family Hylidae; genus Hyla; species Hyla sarda. Next base: position 101,861,111 of record NC_079190.1, on the reverse strand, counting down.
GGTACAGTCTATAGAGGATGTGCATAAGTTACAAGATGACTTGGATAGACTAAGTGCCTGGGCATCCACTTGGCAAATGAGGTTCAATGTGGATAAATGTAAAGTTATGCATCTGGGTACTAATAACTTGCATGCATCGTATGTCTTAGGGGGGATTAAACAGGCAGAGTCACTGGTAGAGAAGGATCTGGGTGTACTTGTAGATCACAGACTACAGAATAGCATGCAATGTCAGGCTGCTGCTTCCAAAGCCGGCAGGATATTGTCATGTATAAAAAGAGGCATGGACTCGAGGGACAGGGACATAATACTCCCCCTTTATAAAGCATTGGTACGGCCTCACCTGGAATATGCTGTTCAGTTTTGGTCGCCTGTTCATAAAAGGGACACTGCGGAGTTGGAAAGGGTGCAGAGACACGTGACTAAACTAATATGGGGCATGGAACATCTTAGCTATGAGGAGCAATTAAAGGAGTTACAATTGTTTAGTCTTGGGAAGAGACGTTTAATGGGGGATATGATAAACGTATATAAGTATATAAATGGCCCATACAAAAAATATGGAGAAAAACTGTTCCAGGTTAAACCCCCCCAAAGGATGAGGGTGCACTCCCTCCATCTGGAGAAGAAAAGGTTTAGTCTAAAGGGGCGACACGCCTTCTTTACCGTGAGGACTGTGAATTTATGGAACGGTCTACCTCAGGAACTGGTCACAGCAGGAACAATTAACAGCTTTAAAACAGGGTTAGATACATTCCTGGAACAAAATAACATTAATGCTTATGCAGAATTATAAAACTACATCCCTTTCCCTTATCCCCTTACACCCTTCACTTCAATTCCCTGGTTGGACTTGATGGACGTATGTCTTTTTTCAACCATACTAACTATGTAACTATGTAGGTAGGTGACTAGCTAGGTACTAAGTCAGCCATGTATGAAAGCCAGGTATGTACATAGTTAGTCAGCCAGGTATGTATGTAGATAGATAGCCAGGTATGTAGGTGAGTAGTTAGGCATCCAGGTATAAAGTTAGGTAGCCAGGTAGTTAGTCAAGTATGTAGCCAGAGTCTAGTCTAGGGAGAATCAGAGTATTTTGTATTAGCGGACTTGCTTACGGAAGTTACTGGTAGGTAATGTCCCCAGGAGGTAGTGGCCCCTAGTAGATCATGCCCCCAGGTAGTTAATGTCCCCCAGGTTGGTAGTTATGCCCCCTGTGCGTAAATTCCCCAGATGCCCCTGTCTAAAAACCCCATATGTAGGTAGTAGGTAGCCCTTGTATTAGTTTGGTAGTTTGTCCCCATATTAGCTAGGCAGGAACATAGTAGATAGTCCATCACATTAGGTGTAGGCAGCAACGTTCCCTCACAGTAAGTGTAGGCAGCAGAGTTCCCCCACAGTAGGTTTTGGCAGCAGTTTCCCCACAGTGGGTGTAGGCAGCAGAGTTTCCCCACAGTGGGTGTAGGCAGCAGAGTTCCCCCACAGTGGGTGTAGGCAGCAGAGTTTCCCTACAATAAGTGAAGGCAGCGGGGTCCCCCCACAGTAGTTGTAGGCAGCAGTGTCCCCCCACAGTAGGTGTAGGCAGCGGGGTCCCCCCACATTAGGTGTAGGCAGCATGGTACCCCCACAGTAGGTGAAGGCAGTGGGGTCCCCCCCACAGTAGGTGAAGGCAGCGGGGTCCCCCCCATAGCAGGTGTAGGCACAGGGGTCCCCTCACAGCAGGTGTAAGCAGCGGGGTCCCCCCCACCAGTAGTGTAGGCAGCGGGGTCCCCCCAAAGTGGGTGTAGGCAGCGGGGTCCCCCCACAGCAGGTGTAGGCAGTGGGTCCCCCCACAGTAGGTGTAGGCAGCGGGGTCCCCCCACAGTAAGTGTAGGCAGCGGGGTCCCCCCACAACAGGTGTAGGCAGGGGGGTCCCCCCACAGCAGTTGTAGGCAGTGGGGTCCCCCACAGTAGGTATAGGCAGCGGGGTCCCCCCACAGTAGTGTAGGCAGCAGGGTCCCCCCCACAGTAGATGTAGGCAGCGGGGTCCCCCCCACAGCAGGTGTAGGCAACAGGGTCCCCCACAGTAGGTGTAGGCAGTGGGGTCCCCCCACAATAGGTGTAGGCAGCGGGGTCCCCCCCCCCACAGTAGGTGTAGGCAGCAGGGTCCCCCACAGTAGGTGTAGGCAGCAGGTTCCCCCCACAGTAGGTGTAGGCAGCAGGATCCCCCCACAATAGGTGTCAGCAACAGAGGTTTCCCCCCCCCCCCAATCCCGGGTTGGAAAAAAAATGATGCTCACCTGATGTCCCACTCAGCGATCTTCTCCTCCGGAGCACAGCAGGGGCCCGCGTCTTCCTTCCTCCACAGTGGAGGTGCTGATGAGTGACGTCATCGGCGCCTGCACTGTGCAGCGGGGGCAGAAGTCACGTCGGCGGCACCTGCACTGTGGAGGAAGGAAGACGCGGGCCCCTGTTGCTATTCCAGCTTCATCCAGGTAAACCAGCTTCATCCTGCAGCCACCTTACTAGTGGACCAGCTTCAGGAACCATAACCTGAGGAAACACAGGGTTAACTGATGGACTCCTGCTAAGTAACTATTCCTGGGGAGAGCATAAGCATCACAACAGCCCCTTTGTTTTATCTGTTACCTACAAGGGTCATGTCTTCATACAGACCCGATCCTACAATAGTAAACTGCAGCTTATTCTTAAATTTTGCTGATTTACTGTCAAGTAAAAAACTGTTCTACTGCTTTACTAAACTTGTCTGGCTGCATGACTGCACAAAAACCCTATGAGCACCCCATTTATCATCCACCAGACACGTAACACAGGGTGTGTCTCACAACTTAATGCTGTGTCAACTAGGAAAGTGCCCCAGGGCCAGAGGTCCCATTTCAGGGCCAGAGGTCCCATTTCAGCTGCTCTGATATCTGTCCTTGTGACCATAGTGCCCAGTGTCACCATGTGCACTTACCTGGCTGCTCACTGCACTAAAATTCAGTAAGCTTTGCAGAACAATACATTAGCAGAAATAACTTGAAGTAATATTTTTCTTGTATGATTTTATCAATCATTCTGAAAGAATTTAGGCCCACTATTCTTTACAACACTGCTTCAGGTAATTTGGGGTTGAGAGCATTGGTTTATGCACAGCTCTCTTAAGTGAAGTTTCCACTAGTTTTTTTTTCTGGCAATTTTTGGAAAACTGCCACTGCAGTTTTTGAGCCAAAGTCAGAAGTGGATCCATAAGGGAGGAGAAGTGTAAGTCCTTCCTTTATATGTCCTATTCCTTTTGAATACACTTCAGGCTTTGGCTCAAAAACTGCAGTGGCAGAAAAAACAAATGGAAACTTAGCCTTAAGGTCCCATCAGAGGTAGCGCTAGACTTTCTGAGGTCTGTCCTCTTAATGTAAGAGAATGGCGCTCTCGGAACATGCAGGAGTTTCTCAAGGATTAGGATTTAAAAACATAAAATAATACAGGACAACAAATTACTACTGCAGTGACTAATACCATCATGCTGTTATTATATAAATAAAAATATCATACTATTCAAGGGACAAATAATTGTATCACACCATGACCACTTCCATCATTATCATATAGTAACAGGATAATATCCCCATATTGATAATGAATGAAACCAATATACAGATCAAAATCACCAATAACACCACTATACAAGGGCCAAATAATTTTACCACACTATGACCATTATCATTTCCAACATATAGATACTGGATAATACACCATACTGATACTAAATAAAAACACTATACACAGACCAGTATCACCAATAACACTACTATACTAGAGTCAAATATTTGTACCACACCATGACTACACTACCCCCACATAGTGACTGGTACTGATACTGAATAAAAATCACTGTACACAGACAGTGGTGACCCCGGCTCTACACAGGCTCTGCAGACCATATACGTGATTGCATACAGTTACATTAGGTGATTCGCAGGTGACATCTTTTGTAATTGGAGTAGGTCAGCATGTATAGCACTCCAAACAGTAATAATAACCCCCTTGGTGTCCCACAAAGTAGGGTGGGTAGATAATTGGGTTTGAGGAAGAGTAGGTAGCCCCCCCCCCTTTAGGTAGTTAGGTTGCTCAATTAGGTAGACAAGTCCCTTCACTTTGTTTCCCCCATTACACAGGTGCATCGAGTAGATAGGTGACACCTGTAGGTAGGTCTCCCTGTAGATAGTTACTCCCTGTAGGCAGAAGCAGACCCCTACAAATAGGGATTACGCCCTGTAGGTAGTAGTGGTAGTAGCAGCCCTCTTTAGGCAGTAGTAGTAGCAGCAGCCCCCTTTAGGCAGTAGTAGCAGCAGCCCCCTTTAGGCAGTAGTAGCAGCAGCCCAATTTAAGTAATAGTAGTTGCAGTTACCCTTTCTAGATAGTAATAGCAGCTCCCTTTAAGTATTAGTAGCAGTAACCCCCTTCAGATAGTAATAGCAGCCCCCGTTAATAACCCCGTTTAGGTAGTAATAGCAGTCCCCTTTAGTGACCCCCTTTAGGTAGTAATAGCAGCCCCTTTATTAACCCTCTTTAGGTAGTAATACCAGCCCCCTTTAATGACCCCATTTAGATAGTAATAGCAGCCCTCTTTAATAACCCCCTTTTGGTAGTAATAGCAGCTAACTCTGGTAACCCCCTTTAGGTAATAATAGCAGTCCCCTTTAGGTAATAGTGACAGATTCCTTTAGGTAACTGTAATGGAGGCCCCTATGGAAAAAAGAAATTATATATATTTTTATATATATATATATATATATATATTGTAAGGATTTCTCCCTGGGGATAGCTCTTGGATTGTCCTTGACACCGCCACAGGACACGTTTCCACTTCAATCAGCAGGCAAACAACAGTACTTTATGCAAGGTTTCTACAGGCTTCTCCAGGGTTAGCTAGGAAAATACCCCCTTTCCTTGCCACAGTGTCACATATCCCCCTCCCCCCCCCCCTGCACAGACCACCGGGAAGGAGCACTTGTATTCAAAAGGTAGAGTCTAACTGCCTTTTACTTTCCTTGAACAACTTCGTCCAACAGGTTTTGAGGCACTTGGCTTACTTCTTCAGCATATTTTATATGCACCACTTCAATGACGTACCCTTCTTTCATTCGGTCTTTCATCAGCCACCAAGCACAAGAATTTTGGTCACCTTTGACAAATTCCTTGTAAAAGGTTCTATTCATGTCACACCTTTCCAATGCCAGGTTCTTCACTTTGGTCTGTGCCGTGCTCTGGACACTAGGTGCGGACAAGGCAGATGCTCCAGGCCTTTGTCTTCTGTCACCAGTATGACCACCACCTGAACTTTGCTGGTGGCCAACCAAGCCTGTATCACCCATTTGCAGGACTTCTGCAGTTATTTCTGGTTTAACTTCTGCCTCAGAGAACTTCTCTGCCCCAGCATTTTCACCATCCAATGTCCAGATCTCTGAAGCTTCATAGGAACTTTCATAGGGTTTCACCTCATTCTCCGCTTCAGAGGACTTCTCATATGGCTTCCTCACATGGTCTTCAGACTCTACCGTTTCTTGAGTCTATTGCTCAGACTCCGCCACTTTTAGAGAAAGCATCTCAGTCTCCAGTAGCTTTAAATGTTTCTGCTGCTCACTCTTGTTCACCTTCTCACTTTCCAGCAATTCTGTCAAATTTTTGACAATATCCTCCAGGGACAACAGTTGTTCTCTCATCTGCTCATTGTCTTTATTCAGCTGCGCCATCTTGGACACTTTCTGCTCATAGACTTTTAGCTGAGCCTCTTGTTCAGAGAGCTGTGTTCCCAGTGAATCAAAGGTAGCTGCGTGAGACTTAAGGTGTGTTTCGTTCTGCGCCTCCAGGCTCTGCACCTTATGAGCCATTACTACTTTCTCCTTTTCCAGCTCTTCCATGGCTACCAACCTAGCCTTGTGATAATTTTGTAGAGCCAGATATGCCTCACACAGGACATTCACTTCTTCATCCTTGAATGAGACCTGCTTGGCCAGACTCTCCAATTCTCTATCCTTGCTGGTCACAAGATCCTGGGAGCGGGACAGTTCATTCTGCAGAGCCACAAAATCATTTTTCTGCAGCTGAAGATTTGCTTCCTGCTCTTTCAAGCCAACTTGTTCCAACTCTTCTCCTCCTTTAGGGTTTGCGGGGTCTGGAAAAAAGGTTCCCGGGATGTTCGGCGCCAACCGTAGATGGAATAAAGATGTGGTGAGTCTCAGTTATTTAAAAGTGTTCTTTATTGCCGTATCAGACGCGTTTCGAGGTCTTGCACCTCTTTATCAATGATTATGGCATACATACATAAAAGCATTATCACTGGCTTTTTATAGTTTCTAAAATGGGCGCCAGAGAGTACCTCCTTTAGGGTTTGTCATCCCCTTTGCAAGTATTTTGGCCCCTTGGGCCTCAGGGTCGTCCCCGGATAGTCTCTCTGGACTGTTTCTCTGCTCTCCGGCAGACTTCTCTTTCACTACACCACTGTCTCTCCGCTCACACGCAGAAACATCAAGAGCTTCTGGGTCTGCAACAACAACATCTGGTCCAGTTGTTCGACCTTCCTGGTCACGATTCATCTCTGGTCCAGACATCACATCTCCTTCACTCAGGACTCTGTCTATGACAGTAAGTGCAGCACCCAGCTCCACATGTACTCTCTTCAGTACTTCTGCATTACCACAGACATCTCTGTAGCTTCTTTTCCGGTCACCTCTTCCAGATGACCGCGCAATTCTAGCCCCACTTTGGGGTCATTTTCAGCTGGCAGATGGAACCCATGTTCCTGTACCTGATCCGTTTCTGGTTTTACTGAAGATTCTGTTTCAGACAGAGGCACACTTGTCATTTGAGTCTCTGGATCCTCCTGGACTTGACTCACGGTATGTTCTTCAGCTCTCCCAGCAGTCTGGAAGACACTATCTGACATATATCTAGCTGACACTCCCTATCCTCAGCCTCTGTTGAGTAACTCTCAACTAGTGTGTGGTGCAAGTCAAGTGTTGTGAGCCTATCAGGTGTACCTGCTCTAATTACCTGACAGTCTTCCCATAATTGCTGAAAAAATTGAAAATTCTTCCCCAGTACTACATAATACTCAAGGAGGCCTCTATAGCAACATTGTGACTCGCAGTACCATAGGGAGTAGAAAAACAGACATTAACAGTTTTAAAACCCCAAATAACTGCCTGTATCGACAGTATGACAAGGTGCGGCTTCACCAGACTTAATTTACCCCAAGGCTCTAGCAAAGCAATCATCTTTTTACCATGTACTACCAGCTCACACAGGTTTTCTTTTGTCCTGTCAGAGTTGGCAGCAGTACACATTACTTCAGAAAACATAGGCATGCATTTTTCACAAAAAAGATTATCACACTGCATAGGTTCAAAATTTACAAGACAGTTCACACAGTAAAGTAGTGACACACCAACCATCATTAGCTCAGAAACCCATCATTAGCTCTGGCACACTCTCCCCATTCGACAACTGGCAAAAATATGGGAAGTCTCTGCCCAGTATAATCTCAAGCTCGGCACACACGTCCATAACATGGCTCACTGTCCCATAACAGGTTTCAAAGTCAATTAGAACAGTCTTACCAGATTCTGGTCAAATCTTCACAAACGGTATTATGTCCAGCATGACTCTGGATATAACCTGGTGACAGTCCAGTTCCACGTACATCAGAATACCACCCACCATCAACTCACGGATCATAACATCCATCTTTTGTGGCCTCCTGACCAGAGGATCATAAGGTGCAAAGACGTCCTCTTGCTGAACTACAGCCAATTTCATCAAGGTGCTCACCATAGCATCCTTCTTGGGGACAACTGGTTGCTGTCCACGACGGTTGCTCCTAGCAACGGCATTTCGACGTCGACCCATCTTTGCAAAACAAAAAACACGGCTTATTGCTGTTTCGCTGCGCAGGTGGCCCATCCACCTGTCTCCTTAACTGAGAGAGCGCTCACTCGCTTGATGTGATCCGATGCCCCTTGCAACGCTTTCACCACAGGCTCAGTCCTGCTCTTGTACTCCACAGCTGGGCTTGTCCGACTTGCAACATTCAGGGTGGGTTGCTCCTGGCAACAACTTTACTGCAACTCGACCGTTGGTTGCTCTTAGCAATGTGCTGCCCGCATCCTCCATCAATTGTAAGGATTTCTCCCTGGGGATAGCTCTGGGATCGTGCTTGACACCGCTACAGGACAGGTTTCCACTTCAATATGCAGGCAAACAACAGTACTTTATGCAAGTCTGGCCCCTCTTCAGCTTTATTAGACTGGTTGCAGGATAAATAAAAACATAAGACAGGAACAAACAAAACCCTAGACCGTCTAGTCACTAACTAAACAATCCATCATGCCCTGACTACCAACTGGTGGAGCTTTTCCAGGCCAGTTAAACTTATGCCTCCTGCAACCTTCTACTCACTGTTCACACACAGTGTTTGCAACCTCTTGCTGTGTGTCTCGTCCACACCACTCTTTGGGGCCACTCACAGCTTGGGCTGTGTGTTCCTCAGCAGGACCCCTGCCTCTCCCTACAGTCACTTTGCTGTCTTCTAGGGAGAGCCCAGATTATTCTGTTTTGACTTCCTTTTAAACACACTTCCCCTTTCTGCTATCTCATTAATTAGGCCAGAGGTGGAGGTTTCTCCAGGGTTAGCTAGGGAAAGACACCCACCCATTCCTTGCCACAGTGTCAATATATATATATATATATATATATATATATATATCTATATATATATATATATAGATATATATATATATATATATTCACCAGGCTCCCGTGTAGAGCATCCTCTCTTCTGCTCTTCTCCGCTTTGTGCTCTGGTGTATAATGACATCATGGGTTATGCTGTAAGTAGGTACCCTTGTTTTCTGCTGCAAGCTTGAACCGGGGCGGGCTCTCCACGACAACTTTCAGGCATGGGAGTTTTCACTGGGGAAAATCCGCCACAGACCCCATTGAAGTCAATAAGTTCTGAAGGGAATTTTTCCCAGCGGAGACTCGATTGTTGAAAATCTGCTGTGGACAGCCCATGGACAGCCTGTCCCCATTTAAACTGGCAGCAGGAAACACGCTGCGAGTTTGAAAACAAATCCGCCGATGTGAACGCACCCTTATACAGAGATGTTTATGGTTGCCTTGTGGCTGCAAGGTGCACAGGCCATGTGGTTGCAAAAAAAGCCCAAATGATCACCCTTTCACCACCGCACTAGACAGTTGGTACAAGGTGTGTGCTTATAGGCTATGTTTAGATTTTCGACAAACACGGCACTGTGCATTATGGTTAAACATATCAACTTTTCCAAAGAATAATTCAGCTTCTTGGTGTAGTTAAAAATGATAAGAACAAATAACACTGATGGGATTCAGGTCTGCAAGACTCTTAGTTTTTGGCATGATGCCATGATGATGCCTTGTTGGATGAAGCAGTAAAGTCCTTTTTAACTGCACCGAGGAGCTGGATCATCCTTTGCACACTGTGGCCGACTTTTATCATTGTCTTTAGACATTTCTTTGTGTCTAGAAAAGGCACAAAAAAGGCGCAAGCAGAGTTTATTTACACCTTTTTTGCGCCTTTTAGGTAACACATTTCCGCTGATTTTGAGTTGTAATCCACTGATTTTGGCAATGCACATGCTATGGAAGGGTTTTATGAACTGTACCTTTTTTTTGAAGAGGCACAAAAAAGGCGCAAAGCCACTGAAAAGTCTCTAAAACTACACCAGTCCAGACTTAGCTTAGCTTTTTGGTGTATGTGAAGAGAGAAATTTGAGAAAATGTGACCTGCACAAAATGTATCAAATGCTTTGTGACCATTTAATTAACCCCTTAACGACGCAGGACGTATATTTACGTCCTGCGCCGGCTCCCACGATATGAAGCGGGATCGCGCCGCGATCCCACATCATATCACGTCGGTCCCGGCGCTCATCAACGGCCGGGACCCGCGGCTAATACCACACATCGCCGATCGCGGCGATGTGCGGTATTAACCCTTTAGAAGTGGCGGTCAAAGCTGACCGCCGCTTCTAAAGCGAAAGTGAAAGTGACCCGGCTGCTCAGTCGGGCTGTGATCTGTGTAAAAGATCAGTGTGTGCAGTGTTATAGGTCCCTATGGGACCTATAACACTGCAAAAAAAATTTAAAAAAAGTGTTAATAAAGGTCATTTAACCCCTTCCCTAATAAAAGTTTGAATCACCCCCTTTTACCATAAAAAAAAATAAAACAGTGTAAAAAATAATAAAAATAAACGTATGTGGTATCGCCGCGTGTGTAAATGTTATTTTTGGTCACTTTTTATACCATAAAAAAATGAATAAAAAGTGATTAAAAAGTCCGATCAAAACAAAAATCATACCGATAAAAACTTCAGATCACGGCGCAAAAAATTAGTCCTCATACCGCCCTGTACGTGGAAAAATAAAAAAGTTATAGGGGTCAGAAGATGACATTTTTAAACGTATAAATTTTCCTGCATGTAGTTATGATTTTTTTCAGAAGTGCGACAAAATCAAACCTATATAAGTAGGGTATCATTTTAACCGTATGGACCTACAGAATAATGATAAGGTGTAATTTTTACCGAAATATGCACTGCGTAGAAACGGAAGCCCCCAAAAGTTGCAAAATTGCATTTTTTTTTTCGATTTTGTCGCACAATGATTTTTTTTTCCGTTTCGCCGTGCATTTTTGGGTAAAATGACTAATGTCACTGCAAAGTAGAATTGGCGACGCAAAAAATAAGCCATAATATGGATTTTTAGGTGGAAAATTGAAAGGGTTATGATTTTTAAAAGGTAAGGAGGAAAAAACGAAAGTGCAAAAACGGAAAAACCCTGAGTCCTTAAGGGGTTAATTTGGTGCTCCTACACATTACCAGCACACACAAAAAAGTGTAGAAAAACGCTTCACTTACACCTACAATGATAAATGCCGGCCTGTATGTTCTGTGGGTTAGAGACGCTACCGCCGTGTCCGTGTACCAAAGTACATTAGAAATCTTTTTTATTTACCATAAGGAGTGCAATAGCAAAAAAAAAATTTATGAGAGTGCCCATTTAAGGATCTATGACCTATGCCAAAAGGGAAGCTATGAGGGATATATACATTCTGTAGAGAAGAAATGGTCAAGTGATCGGGGTATACCTATTCATGAAGATTAATTGCAGAAGGCATATATTCTCCCCATAAAATGTCTATATCTGTTAAAATACAAGAATTAAACTATAAGATAATGACACACTGGTACCTGACTCCAGAAAAAGTCAATAGATGGGGGGCGTGGCTAGCGCCGGACATGAGCGGTCGCATGGTGCTGTAGCTCCCGCTAACACGCCCGTGTATTACAGAATCCTGCATTGATCCTGGCCCATTTCTCGGTCCTGACCCGCTGGCAAGTATTAGGGATGCCCCCTAAGCTGGATCCGAGCTGAAACAAGGGAACGGCAGCCACGGAGAGGCTCCGGGAGTTCGCCCGGGAGCAGCCCCAAGATGGCGCCCGCACCTCACAGGCCTCAGTCAGGAACCAGCCCGGGTCCTCCCCTCGCAGCCCTGGGACTCCTGCAGCAGGGGAGACGAATCCTGAACCCACCCTGCGAGAGGTAACTGCGCAGTTGCTAGCGGCAATAACCTCCTGCCAAACCACACTTACAGGAAAGCTGGAGGAGGTGAAGATTGATGTGGGTCTGCTCAGACAAGACATGCAGGCCCTGTGGGAGAGGGTTTGCCCATGCTGAGGGTAGGATCTCCACCATAGAAGATACCCTGGCCCCTGTCCCTGCCTCTCTGACTGATATGACGTCCCAGTTGGAATTATGCTGGCAAGTCAGACGATCTCGAAAACCAACTGTGCAGAAATAATATATGGGTCATTGGACTGCCTGAATGTGCTGAGGGTACTACCCCTGGGGCCTTCGTGGAACAGTGGCTGAAGGACTCCTTCCCTGATGCGCCATTTTCCATTGCCTTCACTGTGGAGAGGGCACATCATGTCCCTGCTAAACCTCCTCATCCTGGGGCACCTCCTAGGCCTCTGCTGGCCCACATCCTGAACTGCAATGACCGTGACTTGGTCCTCCGGATGGCCTGGAGGGTCCCTGACCTGAAGTACGACAATGCCAAGATTTCCATTTTTCCTGATTTCTCCGCGGATTTGCAACGTCGCAGAGCTACCTTTGTGGAGATGAAAAGAAAGCTGAGAGACCTTGGGATCGTCTACTCTATGGCTTATCCGGCTAGATTACGTGTTGTGGATGGTGACCGTACCCCCTTCTTCATTGATCCGGGAGAAGCTGCTGATTGGGTGCGCAGACAGTGAGGATCTCCTCGACGCTGAACTCTCCTGCTGATGATGTTACGCCTGCCTTCCTGAGGTTCCTGTTCCTGTTCCTGAACCACTGAGGAGTACTCTCTTCTTCGCCCTCCTTCCCCTTTACCTCCTTTTCCTTCCCCCCCCCCCTTCTTTTCTTTCCCTTCCTTTCCTCCCCCTCCTCACTTGGCCAGTGGCTTCCTCCCCCGGTGCCCGGCCACCCTGGTTGTGCTCTCTGGCTGCCCCTCCTGTTCTGGCGGGTGGGTCTGGGTGGGCTACATGTCTTCAGACACTGCAAGGGCTCCCCCGTAAGGCCTAGAGCCATGATGGTACTATGTTCTCATTGTGACTGCTCATGCGGACATGGGTGTTTCTGTTGGGTTCTCTGTTTTGTTGTTTCGCACTTACTCATACTGTGGGACTTGTGTGCTCACTCATTTATTCGGGACGCTATACTGATTCCTGACCTGGACCTGGTCAGACATTAGTGGATAACTCGCTGATTGCTCAGCGCTTTGCTCAATTTTATTCTACTCTGTATGCCTCTCAGGTGTGATACTCCTCGGAGGAACTGGCCTCCTTTTTAGACTCCATTCAGTTTCCGGTGTTGGCCGAGGATTCTGTCTCCCTCTTGGACTCCCCTATTACGCTGGAGGAGATATCTGATGCTATTGGTCATATGCAGTGTGGTAAAGCACCCAGCCCCGACGGCTTGCCGGTGGAGGTTAATTCCCGGTATGTTGCTCTTTTACAAATGCCACTGAAAGCCATGTATGATTATGCCTTTGAGGTCGGCTGCCTTCCATCTTCTTTGTATGATGCTAATCTGGTTGTCCTTTTGAAACCGGATAAGGACCCCCTTGAATGTGTGGATCTTACAGACCTATCTCTTTGGTCAATGTTGATTATAAGATTCTTACAAAAATCCTTGCTAACAGGCTGAATAAAGTTATTCTTTCCATTATACATGGGGACCAGACGGGTTTTATGCCCGGTAAATCTACCTCGGAGAATATTCGGAGGGTCCAGGTAACGATCCAAATTGGGGGTGCGCTGGATGAGGATTGGGCCTTGGCCTCTCTTGATGCGGCTAAGGCTTTAAATTCTGTAGAATGGGTATATCTTGCGGAGGTCCTAGCACGTTTTGGTTTTGGTCCCCGTTTTATCAAATGGGTGTCCATTTTATATTCCTCTCCCCGGGCCCGTGTACCAGTTAATGGCCTCCTTTCAGAACAGTTTGCCTTGGGTAGGGGAACCCGTCAGGGGTGTCCTCTGTCGCCACTTCTTTTCGTGGTGGAGCCCCTGGCCCTTCTCCTTTGCCAGGATCCATTGTACTATGGGATTACTGTAGACGGGAGGGAGGATCGCCTCGGCCTGCTGATGATATGGTTCTGTTTATGTCAAGTCCTAGTGTCACGCTCCCTTATGCTATTTCTGTGATTGATAGATTTGGGTCCTTTTCTGGCCTCTGATTGATTGGGCGAAATCTTATATGCCTCTCCTGCAGAGACCTGGCCCCTCCGTTATATGTGGTTTGCCGGTAGTATCCCAATTTAAATATTTGGGCATTGTCATGAACCGGGTTCCCTCTTCAGGATCTCCGGGTTAATGTTATGCCCCTTCTGAATTATGTTAAATGTAAATTTCAGGTCTGGGGGGCTCTCCCTTTGGCAGTCCTGGGAAGAATAAATTTAGTGAAGATGATTGTTCTCCCCAAACTCCTATATATTCTGGAACACTCTTTTAATCCTGTCCCTATGTCCTTTTTCAAATCTATTGACTCTCTGCTTCCCTCTTTCATTTGGGGCTCGTGCAGGTCGAAACTTAAACTTTCCACCCTGCAGTCCCCAATTTTAAGTCGTATTACTTTGCGGGCCAGCTGCGTTATCTTCGGCATTGGGTCTCTCCGGACTCCCCCATTTTGGTTGACACATGGCGTGGCCCTGGTGGGTGACCTGTATCAGGATGACGTTTTAAAATCCTTTACTCAACTCTAAACTGACTGCGGGATTCCCAGGGAGGCCTTTTATAGATATTTACAACTGCGACATGCCCTGACTGCTCAATTCCCCTCCCCGAGACCTCCCATATCGACATATCCCCTTATTGGCATTCTACGGTCCCAGGGGCCTCGAGGTTTAATCTCGGCACTTTACACTCATCTTACTAGATCCAAAATTGCAAACACTGTTAACTCGGCGGAGGCCTATTGTAAGGCATGGGTCCCTCCCCTCACTGCAGAGGACTGGTCGGAGGTCTTGTCCTCTCACTTAACGGTTTCTCCAGCAGCTAATAAATTAATTCAGCTTTATATAATTCACCATTGTTATCTTACTCCGATACGTTTACATAAAATGGGGCGGATGCCTTCTGATGCCTGCCACAGATGTCATTCACCTAGAGCTGATTTTTGGCACATGATGTGGATGTGTCCCCTCCTGCAGACATTCTGGCGTGAGATTATTGACTTTTTGTCTTCTCTTATCTCTATCCTGGTCCCTATGGATCCTCTGATATGCCCGTTTGGTCTGCTCCCTGAAAAATCTTGGCAATATCACGTGAGGATATTTCTCCGGGAGGTCTTGTTCTTAGCCAGAAACGCAGTAGCTCTGCGCTGGATGGACCCCCGCCCACCTTCTTTCTCCCAGTGGCGTAAACTGATCAATGCCATTCTCCCCTGTGAACAGTTGGTCTTTAAACATAGAAAATGCCCTGATAAATTCCTCAAGGTATGGGGCACCAGGTGTAGCTCTCCCGTCACTAGATACTCTCTCAGCGTTTTCTTCTCTGCTGTCTTCTGGTGCTTTCGGCTCTCCCTTCTAATTCCCCTTTCTTTGTTCTGTTTTCCTCATCCTCCTATCCATCTGCTTCTTTCCCGTTTCCCTCACCTCTATGGCTATGGGGTGTCAGCGGTGCCTGGCGCTCCTTCCTGAAATTATTTGTCCCGCAGCAGCTAATCTAGGTATTGGGTCCCTGGTCATGTATTGCCATACTGAGTGGAAGTGCGTTTAGTTTTCTTTTGTGTTTTTGTTTGGATTCTGTACCTCCTACAGATGCTCCACACTGACAAGTTTGTGTGTCCCCGTGATCCTGTATGCTGGTATATTTTTGTTCTCTTTTATATCTGCCATTCGATTGACCACTGTGTGGAGTTGTTGTATATGCTTTATTCAAACTTCAATAAAACGAGTTAAAAAAAAAAAAAAAAGTCAATAGATGCTACCCAGCTAGGTCGCCGAACTGTTGGCGATGTAATAGTACAATAGAGGATGTGTTCCATATTTGGTGGGGATGCAAGGGTGTACATAGCCTGTGGCTAGAGGTTAAAGACCTATACAATTTGGTTATGTCTAGCCAGGTCTCGCCAACACCAGCAATGACCTTAATTTCAATAACTGCAATACCATATAAAAACATAAGAGGTGACATATTAAGCTTCTTTATAATAGCAGTGAGGCAAATTATAGCTAGATCTTGGAAATTGAATATACCACTAACTCAGATTATGTGGCTGGAGGCCCTAGATGACCTGCAGAGAATACAGGAGCTTAGAGCTATAGACAATGATTTATTGGAGGATTTTGGGAAAGTGTGGACAGAGTGGTCTCTATTTAGGAAATCTGGGGCAATGCTGGATTGGCTAGACCAGGCAAGCACCATATAACTTTAACACAGCCAGACCAAAATAATTGTACTTTTTTTTATTTAAATAAGAAAAACAAAAAAAAACAGCCACATAAATGACAGATGAAAGATACAAACTAAATGATATATACACTGCTGTAACTACAAGACTGTTGTATAGAAAACATTTCTATTAGCAAGGAGACCATACAGAATACCCCTTAGAAAAATAGCAATTTTGCCAAGATGATGCTCATCAGCCATCAACATCTCCTAATCGGCTCCACTGGTCAATGTAAGTTTCAGGCTGTGTTCAGATGAAATCCCGGCCAAAAGGACAGCAGTTTTACTTTCAGAAAATGACGGTAAACCCATGACTGTACCATCACGGATCTACAATCGATGAACACAGCCTAAGACAATTACAAAATGCAATAAGGGCTTTGACCAAGGGAAGCCGGTGTAAGGAGTTACAGAACTGAGGTAGGCTAGAAGCTGAATGATACCAGTACAAGTTTACAGATACAAACAAGAAGTTATATAGTAAAGTACAAATATGGTACACAATTATTAAATTTACTTTTTTCTTTAGTAAATCTACCTTTTGGGTTCTTACAATATAAAAAGTAGAAATCAGAAAAAAAAATGGATGTGATACTCGAGTACACTTAATATAAAATACTTTACAATGATGGAAATATAAAAACTTCTCTTTTACAAAGTACAATAAAAAAAATTCATGTTCAGCGACTTGGCAAATCATGCTAAAATCTATACGCAACACCAGGCCATATAATGGAGATGTTATACAATGCCACTTTAGAAAAAGTGAAAGAAAACTGTACAGGCATTTATGCTAGAATAGGATTTACTACAGATGTTCTTTTATTTCTATCAAAGTTCCCAAAATTACAAACTTGTAATAAACTTTAAACTGTAACTATAGAATACTTTGTTCTTAAATAATAAAAAAAGTTAATGAAATTGGCAAACAGGGCAATATAGACCAGATCAGTCATAAATAACAGTGCTAGTTTATTTTACAATCGTAAACGTGTGGAAAAGCACTTAATTCTTGGTCCGTGTTCAACTCTGAAGATTGACCAATTCTTCACCAGAGTGACCGGCAGAATACTGACATCAAAGCAGCCTTTGGTGAATAATTTCCCAAACCATCTTTTTTCTGAAATAGGGCATGTGATGCTGTAGACAAAACAGACACCGGTTACTGTTGTGGAAAAAAAGAGATCGCTGTTCATTGCGGCATGCAGAGGGTTAAATGGCTGGGATAGACTGAAGTGGACTATAAGATACGGCTTACTCCTGCCTTAGGCTGGTTCACATCACGTTTTCTCCCATACGGAAGCGCATACGGCAGGGGGAGCTGAAACCTTTCGCTCCCGTATGCCTTTCTATGCGCTCCCGTATGTAATTCATTTCAATGAGCCGGCCGGAGTGAAACGTTCGGGCTAATTTTTGCGCTGTATGTGCTTTTTCCCCGGACCTAAAACTGTTGTCAACCACTGTTTTAGGTCCGGTTGTAAAAGCGTTTCACTCCGGATGGCTCATTTAAATGAATTACATATGGGAGCGGATAGAAAGGCATACCGGAGCTCGAGGTTTCAGCTCCCCCCCTGCCGTATGCGGTCCCGTATGGGAGAAAACGTGATGTGAACCAGCCTTATATAGAGTAGGAACAGCTCCTAAGCCTGCCTTATATTCAATGGGGGCAGAGGCTCAAGAATTTACAACAGAAATTGCAGACCGGGGCAATGTTCTACCCCAAAATTCTTTTATAGAAATGCTTGAATGACATAGCTTGTAATAATACACAATGATCCTGATTTATCAAAATGCAGGAATGATAAAAACTGGAGAGATTTTGCCCATACCAACCAATCACAGCTCTGCTTTTTTTTTTATCTAAATGAGCTCTGGTAAAGCGAAAACTGAGCTCCAGATATATATCTATATCTATCTATAGATATATCTATCTATAGATATATCTATCTATAGATATATCTATCTATCTATAGATATATCTATGAGAGAGAGAGAGAGAGAGAGAGAGAGAGAGAGAGAGAGAGAGAGAGAGAGAGAGAGAGAGAGAGAGAGAGAGAGAGAGAGAGAGAGAGAGAGAGAGAGAGAGAGAGAGAGAGAGAGAGAGAGAGAGAGAGAGAGAGAGAGAGAGAGAGAGAGAGAGAGAGAGAGAGAGAGAGAGAGAGAGAGAGAGAGAGAGAGAGAATTTTTTTTTTCTTTGCTTGAAACAAATGTCACAATGAACGGAACTTGCATCTGATGGAAGCCTTATAGCTTAGGACAGTGTTTCCCAAGCAGCATGCCTTCAGGGGTTGCAAAACTACAAATCCCAGCATGCCCGGACAGCCAAAGTTGTAGTTTTGCAATATCTGGAGGCACGCTGGTTGGGAAACACTGGAGGGATCAAAGGGCATTTCTACTCTTTGTAAGTTCTAATCATAAGCATATGATAAAGCGGAAGACAAATGCCTTCCATCAGATTATACACTCTAATGCGTATACCTGGGTGAAGGTGATTGATTTGTCTTTGGTAATGTAATCTGCATATTTGCAGGCAAACATTCCACAATCACTCCCATTCATTTGCTGCGGGATCTCCTAAAAACAAAAAATAAATAAAAAGGAATTAAAAATTGGGTAACAAAATTGAATATTTAATATTTTCTATTAGGCTGACACATACATTACTTTTTTTGCTGCCCATGTTCCATCCATTAGTATCAAAAGGGATTCCTTTCTTGTCTTGGCTCTCTTGCTTTAAATATTGCCTGTGAGTGGAAACACAAAGAATGACAGGAAACCTTATACCGTGGCTTACTGGAAGTGGATCCGTGACTATGTTTAGGGTATTCCCTGTACTGTACAAGAATAAAAAGCATAGGCTGCAAAAACAAACATATAAGGAAGAAATGGTCCCACATTAATGGACTACCGTTTAGGTCAGTAAACTGAGTGAGCTCAATGCCAGTATGCTGCTATGCCACTACACATTTATTTTTTGTTAGATGCTGATGTATACCCATGGTACTGCCTAAGTGTATTGTGAACCCAGCCTTCGGTCTTGTTATGGAGGAGATTCCAAAAAACACTTACTCTTTCATATTTTAGGATACACTCCAAGAGAGGAAATGGCAGAAAATACACCAGGCATTACAAAATACCATACGATAAATTCCCCACTAACCCCCTAAATGTCGATGCTGAAATATAATACCTAAACTTAACCCCTTAAGGTTTTTCCACTTTTGTTTTTTCCTCCTTAACTTTTAAAAATCATAACCCTTTCAATTTTGCACCTAAAATTCCATATTATGGCTTATTTTTTTGCGCCACCAATTCTACTTTGCAGTGACAGTCATTTTACAAAAAAATCCACGGCGAAAAGAAAAAAAAAAAATAATTCATTGTACGACAAAATTTAAGAAGAAAAAAATGCCATTTGGTAATTTTGAGGGCTTATGTTTCTACGAAATAAATTTTTCGGTAAAAATAACACCTTTATTCTGTAGGCCCATAAGAGTAAAACGATACCCTACTTATATAGGTTTGATTTTGTCGTACTTCTGGAAAAAAATCATAACTACATGCACGAAAATGATTTGATGTTTAAAATTGTCATCTTTTGACCCCTATAACTTACATTTTTACACAAACGGGGCGGTGTGAGGGTTAATTTTTTGCGCCGTAATCTGAAGTTTTGCGCTCTAATTTTTGTATTGATCTGACTTTTTGATTCATTTTTTCATGATATAAAAAGTGACCAAAAATACGCTATTTTGGACTTTGGAAATTTTTTTTCAGCATACGACATTGACCATTAACGATATATTGTTATTAGTTCAGACATTTCCGCATGCGGCGATACCACATATATTTATGTTTACACAGTTTTTTTTTATGGGAAAAAGGGGGGGGGGGGGTGATTCTTCCTTTTATTAGAGAAGGGGTTAAATGCTCTTTATTAACTTTTTTTTCACACTTTTTTTGCTGCAGTGTTATAGCCCCCTCTAGAGGCTATACACATACTGATCTTCTACACAGATCACTGTCATGCATTAACATGGCAATGATCAGTGTTATCGGAGGTCGTTTACTCAAGCCTGGATTTCAGGCTTGGAGCAATCAATCGCTGATCGAACCGCGCCGGAGGCAGGTAACTGATGCTCTTCTTACGTTCTAGCTGATCGAGACATTGCGATTTCACCACGAAGATCCCGATTAGCCTGACTGAGCTGTGGGGAGTGTATTTTTGTTACTTTAGACGCGGCGATCAACTTTGAATGCCACGACTAAAGGGTTAATAGCGCGAGGCACAAAGATCGGTGCCACACACCATTAGCCTAAGGTCCTGGTTTTCATTAGCTGCCGGGACAGACCACGTTATAGACCGGGAATGGGCACAGGGCGTACAGGTACGCCCTGTGTCCTTAAGAGGTTAAAAGGGGTACTCCCCTGGAAAAAAAAAATTCTTCAACTGGTGCCAGAAAGTTAAACAGATTTATAAATTACTTTTATTAAAAATCTTTCCAGTACTTATCAGCTGCTGTATACTACAGGGAAAGTTCTTAAATTTTTCTGTCTTACCACAGTGCTCTCTGCTGACACCTCTGTCCATGTCAGGAACCGTACAGAGCAAGGGAGGTTTGCTATGGGGATTTGCCCCTACCTTGTTTGTTCCTAAAATGGACAGAGGTGTCAGCAGAGAGCATTGTGGTCAGACAAAGGTAATTAAAAAAGAAAAGACCTTCCTGTGGAGCATACAGCAGCCGATAATCCTTCCAGAATTTAAGATTTTTTTTATAGAAGTAATTTACAAGTCTGTTTAACTTTCTGGCACCAGTTGATTAAAAAAAATAAATAAATAAATAAATAAAAAAAAAAGCGTCCACAGCCACCATGTAAATAAAAATCAAAATGTGAATTAAGCTAAATTTTACAGTTTGTACAAATTGTGAAGTTCCATGGCCCTTTTAATGACAAACCTAATGCATTGTTAAAAGGGGTTATCCAGTAATAGAAAAACAGAGCTAATTTATTTCAAAAACAGCTTAACACATCTGTCCACACCCAACATGGAGACAGACTGGCAGCAGTTTTTGAAAGAAATATGCTCTGTTTTTCTATTCCTGGATAACCCCTTTAAATGTCTGTAGTACATCATAACCCAGCATACTTTAAGACAACATGTCAATGGTCTTAAGCAAATCCCCTTACATTTTTTCAATAGAAATCTGCAGATAGAGATCAGGGTTGGCATGAAACTTCAAGAAATCATATATCAGCATAGAAGATTAACCTTAAAAATAAATTAAACTACACATGACAGAGTATAATGAATAAAATACCAGATTCCTATACAACGGATTGCTTACTTACAGTAATATTCTACAAGCTTCATTATTAAGTCCACCCATAGAGTCATAGTAGGTTATAGCCTTTTTCCTAAAATCCACCACCTGCAAAATTGAGATTACAAGTGTTTAAATAAATACTGACTTATTCCTAGTTTTTAAAGGCTAAAGAGTGCCTATGAAGAACAAGGTATCTTACAGCCAAGCACCAATGTACTCCAAGGTGAACTGGAACTAACAAAACATCTGCGTCAAAAACATCCACTTTCTTTGTCCATCGTTTCACTGCTTGAAATCCAGCAGATTTTAACTTTGGGAAAAAAAATGTGTTGAATGCATGAACTTTTGGTAAGCCCTTCCTTTTGCTTCTTTCCATCAGAAGATTCATATAGAAGTTTATTATCTGTAAAAAAAATTATAATCATAATTATATTATAATTATATACTTTTTGCATAAACGCAGAAATAATCCAAATGCCAAAATTCTTAATTTATGGTCACAGCTGAATAAAAAGTGATCAAAACTACACAGAATTAAAGTGGAGCTCTCACCAAGCTCTATAAAAAGGTGGAAAAAAGGAGATTTTTTATATTAAAACAAAAATTAACCAATTCAAATTTTTTTTTAAGGATGTTCTGATACAGATACCGGACATTTGTAGGTTATCAAGGACTCGTGCTAATTTCTCAGGTATCAAATCTGTGTTACTACCGAGCAACCTATGGTACTAGGTGTTACGTACGGTGGGGGCGCTTTTATTTCATTCAAAGGGCTGCTACAACTACCTAAAGAGGGGGTTGGGTACAAGATAACAGGAGTAGGGAGAAGGCATTTCGTGACAAATGGAGGGAGGACAAACAGCCATCATGGCTGGGGCTTAAAGAGACTGGAAAAGCTAGGTTAAAGGCAGTACACAGACTCAAAGTACCTAGCTAGCTGTATATAGTGCCTTTCCGAGTCTCCTGAAGGGAATATATGTCTGGATCTTAATCTGATTTTTTTTAATGCTGCTTAGTGGCCCTTATTTAATAAGAGTGGAGTGTAGGTTTCTTTGTGGGTTTTAATTCCCTACAATTTATTTTCCACGGTATTTACTAAGGTTTCCCTACATTTTCTACTTTCCCTACACTTTGCTTTTGTTACACCTGCTCTGATCTGTGTTTTTTCTCAGCTGAAATCCACCACATTTTACGTGGAAACCGTAGTAAATATGTTGTTTTTTTGTGAAAATGTCGGGAACACGCCCCTTTTAGGAGACCATGCCCTCTTTCCCACAGCCACACCCCTTTTCAGGTTTTCTTAGCAAAATGGATAGTTAGTCAGGGTTTTTTCAATTCTGGAGCAGACAGAATTTCTGGCGCAATGCGACAATCTGGCGCACAACCCGACAAAACATGTCGGGTTTGCAATCGTTAATGAGGGCCAGTGTGTGAAAAATTGGTGCAGCCATTCTAAAACATAGTTGTCCGCTTGTTAATGTGTTCCTGTTTAAGTGTAAATTCCTTGTTCTGCACAATGGAGGCGGGTTGCTGCTACATGTGCACCGCTTTCTTCGGCCGACGTCATTTCCCCTATTGTGACTATTCCTCCCTGCTTCAGTTAGACGGTAGAAAGCATTGTTCACACTACAGCAGCAGTCTCCACTGTTCAGAACAAGAAATTTACATATTGACAACAAGACCAATATCTTCAGAATGACAAAAATTTTCAGACAGTACCCTGGTGTCAATATCAGTTATTGGTATTAGTAAGTACTAGAATAAACGCATCAGTATTCGATGTATTCGTATTGGGCCATCCCTAATTTTGTTGGGATCGTACTGACTTGTAAAATAAAATTAGATTGACAGTTTTAGCCTATGGTGAATGCCGAAAAAAACATTGCTCCAAAAAACTGCATTTCCCTTTTTTCAATTTTGCCCTACAAGCTTTTTTTCTGGTTTCGTCACACATTAAACAGTAAAGAAAAAAGGTGCCAGTAAAAAGGACAACTTGTCACTCGCAAAATAAGCTCTAATACAACTCTGTCACTGTATCTTAGAAAATGAGGATTAAAAGGGGGGGGGGGGTAAAATACTACTATAATAATATTAAATTATAAAAATACAAGTTGAACAGACTTACCTCATCATTAAGCCAGTTTAGACTATTTAGGGTCATAATATCTTTGCGAGTAATTGTCAAGCGGAATGCTTCACTTAAAACTTGATCCTGGCTGCCACCATAAAGAGCATGCTTAATTTCTTTTTCCATTTCCTTTATTTAAAACATGACATAAATCAGTTGTAAAAAAAAAAAAAAAAACTCAGTTGCCGCCAACATATAAAACAACAGGCAAAGGAATTACCTGCGTTAGCACTGGGAATTCCTGCTCCTCCTCCACTGATTCTTTCTTTGGAAGTAAGGTAACCGGAATCTCTTTTTCAAGAGGTACACGAAGATTTAAGTCTACAGCATCATGTACAGAACGCTCATGTAGCCGCTGTATTTAAAAGAACAAAAAAAAATTTCCCCAGTATTAGTTTAATCTTCAGTAAGACCATTCTAGAAAAAGTCCACTCTTTAAAAGGCAGAATTTGAGCCAACCAAAACCTCTAAGGGTGCACTCGCAGCCGGACCTGGCGGGAGAATTTAAGAACCGTCTGCTCCCATATTCACGCAGCACCCCATTCATTTGAATGAGCCAAATAGAGCAAGTTAGTGACTCCGGTCGGCTCATTTTTGGACAGTATCAGTTTTGTTGATGGACTAAACAGTGTCAGACCTCGGTTTTCAGTCCGGCAACAAAACTGGATATGGTCCAAAAAAGGAGCCAACTGGAGTCACTATCTGGCTCCATCCAGCTCATTCATGTGAATGGGGCCCTGCGCGTATCATCTATGTGAATGGGGCCCTGCACATATCCTCAATACGTGATGTGATTGAGCCCTAGTTATTCTAGTGTTCAATAGTAAGGGGCAGTACATGACCCCTGGTGCTCACTGCCACAGCACTCTGCATAATACAGTGTAAACTTTTTTTCTTGTAGTATTCCCTAAATAAACCTCATTTGCATGATGTAAACCCTTTTTAACTGTATAAATACTTAAATATACTACATACCACTTTCATAAACTGAAGTATTCATTGGATGAAGGATGAAGACCTGCCCTTAACATGAGCTGCTTTTACAGCTGAACAACCCTGATGTAGTGATCTGTGTACATGTGTGTACAGAACATATTCGAGGCAGGTTTTTAGATTCTGAATGCCCAACCAGACATGGTTTACAACCGGCAAGCAGAGACCTTGAAAATGGTGAGAAATTTATAAACAATATAACAAAGTTGCAAAACTACACTGTTTGGATGTATTCACACACAAAACCTGCTGCATATTTGATGCTGCTGATTTACAGCTGTAGATTTGAAGCGTTGTTCAATGATTTAATATACATTGAAATTTGCAACAAAAAATCTGCAGCATCAAATATGCCAGGATACTGTACATGTAAATACACCCTATAAAAAGAGCTCTATTGTGTTTAAAGGGGTACACTGGAGGAAAAATGTAGTTCTATTTTCTATGGGGTTTACAATAGGGATTTTCTCCTGCTCTACACAGTTCCTGACACAGACCAAGGTGTCAGCAGAGAGCACTGTGGTCAGAATGGAAAGAACTACACAACTTCCTCTGTAGCATACAGCAGCTAATAAGTACTGGAAGGATTAATATTTTTAAATAGATATAATTTACAATTCTGTATAACTTTCATGCACAAGTTGATTTGAATTTTTTCCCCTCCGGAGTACCCCTTCAAACATTCAGTTTGAAGGGGCACAGCAAATTTGATGTGGGTTTTTCAGATAACGTGCAGAAGAAATGCATGACTAGCTCACATTCAGAGCTGTGCTGGGCCTAGTTAAAAACACAGCAACATATTGTATTTCCTACCAAGACCATATGTAATACATTAGTACTTCAATACAGGTATAGCAATGCAATTATTAGCAATTCTACTAGGAAAGCCCCATCTAAAAAGGAAGTCCCAGAAAGGGATCCCCCCTACATTAGCCAGAGAGGTGTGTAACTGAAAAGAAGAGTGCCAGCTCTGGTAGACCTGGTGCGACCAAGCATTATAGTATATAGAGCATGACAGGAGCAGAAGTTTTGCTACAGCTGGAAAACACTGTACAATGGTGGCCAATTCAAATGATGAGTATTGTAAAATACTTTCTGTGCAGCAAACTGTGGCTGTCTATAACTTCATCCACAAATAGTAACCTTGTGGTGCACCAAGCAATTATGGCTGGAGAAAGTTATGGTCAGCATTGAAACAAGCTGTTCAGGAGGAAATGCTTACTTGTTTACTGTCAAAGCTCAACATACCAAGATCAAACTCCCCTCCTGTTCATATAGCTGCAAAACTGATAAGACATAATGGCATTGCCTTAAGCAATTCTCTATACATCAATAAATATAAGCCTTAGTGAATAAGAGAATTTGCGATAACCATCAGTTACCTGGTTTTGAAGCTTCAATGCAAGAGCTTTTTGTTCTTCTATCAGTCTCCTCCTTTCCCTTGCTCTTGAATCATAGCGACTGGTGCTGTTAACAAAATACACAAAATTAAAGTGAATAAGAGAAGGTTATTTTTAATTATTAATTCTACTGCCTAAAGTGATATTACTTACACTTCTTTAATCCATAGTTCTGCCTGAAAGAATGGACGGCTAAAAAAGGGAAGTAAAGAAGGTATGTGGTTTAAAATGTTGTAGGCAAAAGACAAAGATACATAAATTAATATTACACAGCACTGAATAGCTTGTTAAACTTTGTGAATTTATTTACTTATAATATTGACAATTTCAAAGCAAACACAGAACAGTGGCCTAGATTTCCACTGCAAATTTGCCAAACTGGCATAAGTTACTTGCACAACATAGCCCATATTTATCAAACGGTGGAAGAAGAAAAAGAAGAGCTGCTGCTGCCGCCTTTTTAAATTTGTTTTATCGAAGTGGGAAAAAAAACTCCAATCACTACAAGAGGAAAAGGCAGGCATAAAAACATACATAGCAAAAAAGGATATACATCATAAAGTGCAAAGTACATTGCCAATTAACATCCGCTCACATTAACTCAGGTAAATCTGCCGACTAAAAGAACATAAAAACATGCGCTAGTACGCGCTAAGGCTGCGTTCACATCACGATTTCTCCATCCGACATGAGTACACGATCTCATAACTTACAATTGTATAAAATCGTATGTAAAGTCGGATCCACTGACCTCCATTAAAAAAAATTTAAAAAAATCGGATCCATTACATACATCCGACTTGAGCCGCAGCCGATTACACACTATTTTTTGTTCAGGTCTGAAATCGGGTTTGACCACGATTTCAGACCTGAACAAAAATCGTGTGAAATCGGATGCGGATCAAATTGGATGTGTGCAATGGTTTCGATTTATATATATATATATTTTTTTTTAATGGAGGTCAATGGATCCGACTTTATATACGATTTCATATGATTTAAAGTTATAAAATCGTGTACTCATGTCGGATGGAGAAATTGTGATGTGAATGCAGCCTAAGAAAACATACAAAAGTAGGTTCATTAGTGTATCAGGCTCCAGAACCTAACCGTAGCCATATAATTGTAGTAAAATAAGAACATCATAAGAATAAGGAAACCATGCCGCTGTACTTATGGAAATCTATAGTATATCATCTTAAAACATCCGCAGGGCCATCAAGTCACGAATTGAAGTCATAGAACATTGGGTAGATACGGAGGAGAACCACTATAGAATTTAGCAATTGCAGGACTCCCCCAAGTGGAGTAATAACAGTAATTGATAATGTACAATTGAATAAGTTTATTGTTGGCAGCTGAAGAAACCAATAGGTGGGAGGATTGCAGGTCCTCCCAGTACTCAGTAGTCATAGAAGGGATACGGGATTGCCAGTGCCATTCAGCAGGGAGAGGGGTCAGCAAAATTTTAGCCTGGATGAGGTGGGTGTATAAAATGGAACCCAGGCCTCTGGGACCCTGTGAGCATAGCACTACAATAAGTGGATAGGCGGAGATTGGAGGACTACCACCGGGGAATTGGGCATTAACAGCATGGCGCAATTGGAGGAATTTATAAAAGGTTTTTCTGGGCACTGCAAACTTAGTCTGGAGTTGTAGAAATGAGCACAGAACATTGTCAGTAAAGAGGTGTTTCCGTAAAATAACCCCATAGCCTGTCCAAGAGTTGGAATCCGGAGAACCCAGGAGGTGAGAGATGTGGGTTGTACCAAAGAGGAAGGTCAGCAGGGACATCAGCAAACGAATAGATCTGCTTTGTGGCCTTCCACACCTGGACAGCTAGTTTGTGCAGAGGGAGCAAGTCTCCCGCTGGGGGACCCTCTAACAGTGGGCAAAGGGAGGGGAGCTGCACGAATCTAGCCAGTGTCTACTCCGCTGTTGGCATTGGATCAGGGAACACCCAGTGTCGCAAGTACCCGAGTTGGCCAGCTAAATAATAGAGATAAAAAGGTCCGGCAGGGCCACCCCTGCCGCAAATTTAGGGCGCTGGAGGGTAGACAGCTTAACCTTATGCCTATTCGGACCCCAGATAAAGGTAGCAAATAGTGAGTGCAGAATGATAAAGAAGGATTTAGGCACAGGTACCGCTGAGTGCGCCAAGATATATAAACATTTCGGGAGGATAATCAGCTTAATAAGATTAATGCGTCCTGCCACTGCCAAAGGGAGAGAACTCCACAATTTGAACTTCTCATATATAGGGTAATAGGGGCATAACGTTAGTGGCGAGATCACGCGAGGAGTCCCTATTGATGTAAATTCCCAGGTATTTAAACGTGGAGACTGCACACACTACTGAAGCCCGAAGAGAGTCCAAGAGGGGCATAAAAGCAGATTTAGACCAGTTTATACATAGGCCTGAGAAGTTACCAAATCTATCAATTGTATAGATTAGGGAAGCATCTCCTCAGGGTGGGACATGAATAGGACCAAATCATCAACATAGAGACCTATATGCTCCTCCCCACCCCCAAGGGACCTACTCATGTAGAATGTATCCTGCCTAATGAGCTGGGCCAGGGGCTCCACTGCCAGCGCAAAAAGAAGCAGAGACAACGGGCACTCCTGACGTGTGCCCCTCCCCAGAGCAAAGGACTGTGAGATACCCAGCGCCAAAAATTATCCACAAACCGGTCAAGAACTGCAGAAAGGTATCCCCATTCAACCGAGTTGAAAGTCTTGGCCACATCAAGTGCTGCCAAGGCCCAGTCTCCATGATAAGCTACCCCCACTTGGACAGCTACTTGCACTCACCTATTATTGTCTGAGGTGGATTTACCGGGCATAAAGCCCGTTTGATCCGGGTGTATAACGGAGGGGATCAGACGATTTAGGCTGTTGGCAAAAACTTTAGATAGGAGTTTATAATCCAGATTCAATAAGGAGATTGGGCGATAAGAGCCACAATCAGTAGGATCCTTGTCCGGTTACAATAAGACTACAATAGTAGCAACGTACAAGGAAGGAGGAAAATCCCCTTCCCTAAATGCCACGGTGTACATGTCGAGAAGCCCGGGAAGGAGTATTTCAGAGTACAGAAGATAAACCTCCAGGAAAAGACCATCGGGTCCAGGAGATTTACCTTTGGCCATATCAGAAATAGCATCCTGCAACTCAAGTAGAGTAAGAGGGGAATCTAACAATTCACGTTGATCTGCTGTGAGAGCAGGAAAATCAATGGCGCCCAGGTAGGTGTGCAATTAGGCCAAACTGTAGTGCGCCCTAGACATATATAGATCTGCATAAAAGGAGGAGAACTGGACGGCTGTGTCAGAGCTGTCAATAGAGCCATCTAAAGCCCGAATTCTAAGAATGGGCAGAGCAGCCTAGTACTGCCACACCAAATGGGTTAGTAATTTACTGGAATGATTCAAAGTAAAATTGTTTTGTGATGTCTGTGTCCCCCAATGGAGCCGATAAGAGAAAAATATAGTTTTCTATTCATCTTATTTAAATGCATCATGTAAAGGCGGCCCATAGACAGCCACGCCTGTTTATTCATTTTGGAAGGATCTAAAAAAACAAATAAACATACAGCTCCTCCAACTCTGAACACTTGCTGGCCAACTCCACCTCCCACCTAGTAGTGTCCCTTTTAAGAAAATAAATTGTGGAACGAAGGCATCCACGTAGGTAAGACTTCAAAGATTCCCACACCATATCAGGGGAACCCTCAAGCAGATTATGTTGTAAGAATACGGACTGTTGATCCGGGATCCTATCTGACTCACCAATAAGGTCTAACCAGAAGGGGTGAATTTTCCTCCACCTGGGCCTACAGAGGTGGACACTAGAAGAGTCACACACAGGGGGGAGTGATCAGATATGGCTCTAGGCTCATAGGCAACCTGTAACACCTGGGCATAACAAAGGGCCAAGTCTATACGTGAGAGGGCATTCCTACCAATAGTGAATAATGAGTATATACACACACACACACACACGAGAGCCAGGGTGACGGAGTCGGTAAGCGTCAAGCCACCCCACCTCCTCCAAAAGTGAGGAGAGATCAGATAACCAAGGCCGAAACTGAGGACTGACCCCCAGAGGTATGCCTATCTAGCAGTGGGTCCGGTACCAAATTGAAATCGCCCATACAAATAGGGAAAGCATTAGGGTAACCAGCAGCAAAGACAATAGCCTGAAGAACAATATCTAGATTAGCTGGAGAAGGAATATACACAAAAGGAGCACATAAGAAACATTGCTAACATAACCATGTATAAAAACCAAATCAGCCACGAGGGTCTTTGTGAACCGCAGTGGGCTCCCATCTAACAGATTTGTTGATCAGGACAGACAACCCCTGGGAGAAGGCGGTATGAAAGGTATGTTGTGACCATTGCACCCAGGGCCTAGACAGTATGTGGACCCTGTCTGGAGTCATGTGGAGTCTACGCATCTGTGTAAAGACCAACAGCCTCTTTTAGGTGACCCAAGACCCCTCACAAGAACAACATACAGGGAGACTGTGGTTATGACTCCATCTAGTGGGGAGAGCCTGCAATTGCATGTAAGAACATGCTTCACAAACTAAGTAAAAATAAGAAAAGAAGCCAAGGAAAGTAGCTGAAAAAAGGAGGAGGAGGAGAAGCGATGTAAAAGGGATAGAAGAAAAGAGAATAAGCAGATAGCCAAAAGGGAGGAGAATTTGAGCTGAGGGAAAGAAACCAGGAAAGGGTAAAAGGGGAAAGAGAGAAGGAATAGGGAGGAGGGGGACAAGAGCTGAGAGTGGAAGCAGCTAAGGAGAAGGAATCAGGGGAGTACATAGGATGTAAAGAGAAAAAGCCAGAGGAGACCACTGGAGGAGAGAAGAAATACCAAGAAAAGTAAGGGATGGACCAGAGGAGAAATAGCAAAAGGGATTACCAGAGAATCCAAGCAGCAGAAAACATGTAAGGAGAATCCAAGCAAACAGGCATGTAAGAGAACTTCAGAAAGAACAGAGTCCTGGCCCCTTTGTGCCCTTTTCCAGAGGTAAGGCAGTCTGAGGATGAAGGTGAGGGCATATAGCATCTAACACACCGCAGCCATAGCAGAGTCCATACACACAGACGAGGGTCAGCAGATCAGACATGCGGTGAACTTAGAAGGCATTAGGGAGTCACCGGTGAGCCAGCCAGTCCAAGGACAGTTGACACGGCGCTGGGTTTGAGCCAGCCATCAGCCTCCAGGGGTGGGTAGGGAAGAACATGGCTCGATCTCCATCCATTACCTGCAGCCTGGCAGGTAAGACCATAGAGAAAGCAATCCCATTGTTGTGCCCTGCGTCTTTGTAAGTCAGAGGAAAAGTCTGGAAATATGGACACCCGGGTATTGTCATGGCATATCTCAGGGAGTCTTCATGCCGAGGGTAGGACCAAGTCCCGATCATTACAGTTTAGAAGTCATGGCTATAATTCTGATATTATTTTGGCGCAGTCTATTCTCTAAATCATCGTTTTTCTGTTTTGCCTACTCCACTTGAGTGTGAAGGGCAGCAATAGAATCAGGGATGGGACCCAGTGTCCTCTAGCACCGAGACACCTTGCTTGGCATCAGTCACCCTGTCCCTGAGTTTGTGCAGGTCCTGCCGCAGGAGTCCCACGTCCACCCTCACTTCCTCCATCTTGCCAGTAAGGGACGTGCTGCTAGCCTGAATAGCGGTGAGTAGCATCTCACTAACCTCCCAGAGGGTCAGCTCAGGAGCATCTGCATCAGATTCCGAAGCCTCCACCAGGTCAAACTGAGGTCTGAGTGCAGAGCGGGAAGAGTGGGCCACAGCTGCACGGCCGACGCCATCTTGCTTGACAGTGCGGGCAAAATCTTTCAGCTTCTTTACCGGTGATTTCTCTTGCCCGCGACTCTGATCTTGCTTAGGGGGCATCTTCTTCACTTTAGATCGGGTCACATGTGTTTGAGAAGCCAGGATGAGTAGTCAAGATGGTGGATTTAGCAGGCTCTAAGCGGGAGCACTCACTCCGTGCGACCGCTCATACCATGAGACAGGCAACGCCCCCTACAACCAAATTTTTCTCAAAATCTCTTACAGAGTTTGAGAAATCTAGGACCAACAAAAGTGCTGTGACCTTGGGAAAGGAAGCATGGCCTATTTGATGCAGATTAGTCACTGCGTAAACTCTGAATATTCCATCTATAAAAGCAAGATAGAAAACCTGTAGCAGTTCCGCCCAGTTTAGCTATAACATAACAGCCAACAGACAATTTACTTATAAGCTACATTTGTGCCAGCAACTTATTTAGGAAAATGTTCTTACCTGGAATGATGATCTTCTTTGGAAACAGAACCAAGTACAATGACAGAGTCTGAATCTGAACAGAAATGACAATCACAGAAGTTAGTCAGTCACTCATGAAAAAAATAAAAACCAAAAAAAATTAGAACAATGTCACATTTCTTTTACCTTTAGGCTGCTCTTGAGTAGTATGATTATGTTCTTTGTGAAGCTGGTGTTTGCTGACATCTCTGTTCTCGCATGATAGTTTGAAAGTGGTATGAAGAGAAAGTGGCACTTCTGTTCGCTTTTCTGAAAATAAACTAACTGGAGGCTGGTATGTAGGTTCCACATCCCCACTGTAAGGCTCTAAAGAACTCAGACTTGAAGCAACAGGTTGGCCAGATACACTACTTGAACTTAATCTCTGTGATCTGACAAAAAAAGAAAAGGAAAAATAAAAAAAAGTTTAATAAGTCCTCAAATGTAAACTAGAGGTTGTTTCCCCTCCCTTAGTGTACATGTCAACTAAAAGAGGTAACAGCTTACATTTCTGGAGAAAGAAACGTTGTGGAATTGGTGGACAAAAAGGTTTTTCCTGTTACAACCTGAATCAATTGTCTATAGATTTCTTTCTCCCCCTCACGTACTGTCTGTAAGAAAAGAAAAAAAAATTCAAACACAAAAAACATTTTATCTAAATGATAGAAATATGTTCACAATAGGTTGTCTGGTCACTTCCATTCAGGACACTTACAAGCCAAGAAAGGCTACAATGAGCATCTCTGTTCACTGTAGGGGAGCTAGCACAGTTCTGAATTTCACAGATACATACTGATTCTCTCAATATCTGGAAATCTAATACTTGCTGCCAGGTTAAACCACACAACAGCTGACTGTAGGGGAGTGACCTTTTGTCATTTACAAGAAGATTATATACTGAATGTTTATCGGACCATAAGATGCACTTTTTACCAAGAAAAAATTGCTAAAAGGCTCCTGCATCAGTCCTCAGTCAGGAAATCTAGTTATGGCTAGACACCCCAGACAGCCTTTAGTGGCATTCCAGGGGTCAATCTTCATAGGCAACTAGGCTCCGACTGTTTTAAATCTTAACAGAAACATACTTCTCTTTCCTGCTCCCCTGCCACCACTAAAAGTGCCTGCCTCTGCTGCACAGCACTTCAGAAAAAAAACCTACCTGCTCAGCCAATCGCTGGCTCCAAATCAGGCAGTGATTGGCTATACGGGAAAGTCAGAGACACAAGTAAGTTTTGCACAGCAGGGTCTGACATTGTCACAATGTTACCCGTGAACCATTAGAGCAAGAGGGACACAGTTTACATTGTATGCTTGTAACATGCTGCATCTTTTATTGAGTTTAAAGAACTATATGAACTCAAATGCAGTCTGTTTCCTGTACGTTTAAGTTCAACTAAAAAGCATTGTTTGCTGCACTTTGAAAGAAAAAAAAAAAAAAAAGGATATGTGGAGGGAAATAGAACGAACATTTTCCCTAGTTGTCTTTGGTCGATTACATATGGCGCATGCTGCTGGTACATCACCATGAAGGAGATTTATCAAGCCCTGTAGTAGATTTTTTTTGCGTAAAAAAAAAAAGTATTTTCTATACATGCTGCGACTTTAAAATGTTTGCTTATTCCAAAGCACACTTCAGAAATCTGCTCACGTAGTAATTTTTTTTTACTTTGCAGTAGTCATGTATTTATCAAATGCGATAGTCGCTATTTATGAAGAAAAAAAAAGTTGCTCCATTTAAAAGTCACATATGTATTCCAGGTCCAACCTGGCTTATAGAAAGTGCATCCGTCTGCAGAAAAGGAAATTAACACCCACTTTAACAACTGTTCTTGTTCTGCATCATGAAACAAAGCTACTACATTAACCCCTTCCCATAGAGTGGCTTATATATAAGCCGCAATGTGCAGGCAGTTTGCGCATCACGGCTTATATATATATATATATGACACGCAGTTAACCCGGCGATGCGCAGCATCGCACGGGTTAACTGGCAGAAGTCCCACCGTTTCCAGCAGGGGCAACTTCTGCAACACCCCCCAGGACCATCTGTCGATTGTCCTGGTAAACAATCACAGTGACCAGTTGTGAAAGTTCAGATCCCCCGCACTGCCCGCCCCTGGAAGTCGGGCAGAACGGGGGAAGATGGCTATGGGGGCTCGCGGGGACCTGCGGCATGGGGGGGGGGTGGGGGGACACGCGGGCCCTTCAGATGTTGCCGAACTACAACTCCCAGCATGCCTGGACAGTCAGTGCATGTTGAGAGTTGTAGTTTTGCAACAGCTGGAAGAGCACAGATTGGAGACTATTATACAATGGTCTCCAAACTGGGGCCCTCCAGATGTTGCAAAACTACAACTCCCAGCATGCCCTTCAGCTGTCTGGGCATGCTGGGAGTTGTCGTTTTGCAACATCTGGAGACACACTGGTTGGGAAACATTGTCTGTTTCTAACTCAGTGTTTCCTAACCTGTATGCCTCCAGCTGTTGCAAAACTATAACTCCCAGCATGCACTAACAGACCATGCATGCTGGGAGTTGTGGTTTTGCAACAGCTGGTGCACCTCCCCCCTGTGAATGTACAGGGTACAGTGGGTTTCTCACTGCAAGTTTGAGATGCAGCAAATTTTGCGCTGGGAAACTCGCTGTACTCCCCTGCCCGTGTGACTGTACCCTAAAAACACTACACTACCACAAAATAAAATAAAAAGTTAAAAACTCTACATATACACATACCCCTCCCCATTAAGAATGTCCAGTACGCCACAGTTTCCAAAGCAGAGCCTCCAGCTGTTGCAAAACAGCAACTCCTAGTATTGCCAGACAGCCATTGACTGTCCACGCATGCTGGGATTTTTCACCAAGAAAGGATGCAAGTTACCACAAAAATGTACCACTAAGTTAAAGTAGAATATGTCACGAAAAAACAATCTCTGAATCAGAATGATAACTAAAAGCATTCCAGAGTTATTAATGTTTAAAGTGACAGTGGTCAGATGTGCAAAAAACGCTCTGGTCCTTAAGGCCAAAATGGGCTTGGTCCTTAAGGGGTTAATGTTAGAAAAAATTTATAATATAACAATTTTAAGGTTGAAAATACACACTGCACACCTTGTTAATTTTAGGACACGTACATGCTGGCGTACCCACAAAAATTTTAAAATGAATGTGTTAAAATAGAATAAGGCACAAAACAATTGTGTAAGAATTAAAAGAACCCATATGTGGCACTAAAATTTTTCCTTAAAAAAAAAAAAAAAATCCATAGTAATACAGCTTTATGCACATTTTGGGGTGGGTAACATATCGAACCATTTTTTTTATGGTGTGTATGTGGCTCCACTATTATTTATGTGCCTGTTTGTGTCTTTCTTCCTGGCGTAAACTCCGGCCTCAGCTCAGCAACACGAGACTCCGCCCACAGTCACAAAATGTGGGCTCAAAATTAAACAAAAAGCCTCCAGAGTATGGATATTCATGGTGCGGCATAGTATGTTTTTAATATTTTTTTATTTCTGAGGAGGGTGGATGGGTTGTTACGGGATAGTTGGAGTGCAGCTATTTAGCGTCAGGCAGGCCAGTGAGGGCGTCACCCGATGTGGTACACCTCCCCTCCCCCGTCACTCTCTAGCAACACTACTGGTAATAAAGGCTAGATAAAGAACTTTGGCTACTAACATAAGGGAAAACTTATCTGCTTTAAAAAATGCTTTTGTAAGCGGGATTTCCAGATTTTGCTTACGTGCAATTTATCTATCAAGGTCGTGCGACTTTGATAAATAAGTCGCATGTAAGCAAAAGTTAGTTAAAAAATTAAATTGTCATATAAAAGCCATATGTTTGAAAAGAATGATAAATCTCCTATGTACTGTTAAAAATGCTGTCAACCCTGCCATACTGTCTCCTCATGCAGTGTTGCACCAAATAATTCATGAGACATCTGTGGATAGTAACTTTCATAAAATGCAACATGCAGAAAACTGTGTACATCTTTAACAGGATGTGGCTCTTAGCTATTAACTGTCTTAAACCCTAGACCAACCAATATAGTGACATTAGAAACCTGTCTAGAGGAAAAGTTGCCCATAGCAACCAATCAGATTGCTTCTTTCATTTTGGAAAAAGTCTCTGAAAAATTAAATAAGTGATCTGCTTGGTTGCTATGGACAACAAAGCAACTTTTCTGTAGACCGGTTTTGATAAATTTCCCCCATTACCCCCTCACCACAAGAAAAAAAAAAAAAAAAAAAAAAAAATGTTAAAACATTAAATATCTTTTCTGTATTAATTTGTCTAAACTTGTGTAGCTCCCCCCAAAAGTGCACATATAATAATAATAATAATAATAATAATAAATAAAAAGGATGCTGTCCCACAGATAGACCAACAATAGCTTTTGGCTGGAAAAATCACTTTAATGCACTTTGCTGAACCTGTAATACCCACTTACCATATATACTCGAGTATTAGCCGACCCGAATATAAGCAGAGGCCCCTGCTTTCACCCACAAAACCTGGGGAAACGTATTGACCCCCCCCAATGGTATTTTTTTTTCACTCTAGTATAAGCCGAGGTGGGCATTTTTAACACGAAAAATTGTGCTTAAAAACCTGGCTTATACTCGAGTATATTCAGTACACAAATAAAAATAAAAAACACATACACGAGGCTGTATGTACAACTTACTTCTTCTACTGTAGTAATTTGTCGCCTCTGCATTTTCTTAGGGCTTCGGCGACAAGCACCACTCCATGAAGATAGACTAACTGTATTTTTGATTGGAAAAGATTTTTCAAAAGCTGGACCAATGGTGTGATTCGGTTTTCCAACAGCTGCATTGGAAGTTCTGCTGCAAAACAAATAAAAACATTTTTCAATTAAATTTTATTTCTTTTTATTTAAATTTTTATTTTTTTTATTTAATAACACTAACGCATAACACTGCGGAAAGTAGGGACGTCACATCTTTTCTGCATGAATGTAACACCAAAAATACCCTTATTAGGGAAGGAAATTAACAAAAAATCCAACAAGTGCCAAAAAGGCACAAATATGCCAAATAGCCCCTAATAAAACTTTTATTGTGCTCATTAAAACGACGTAATTAAAAAAAAAATTAAAAATTAAAAAAAACGGTATTGCCATGGTGATATGTAATATGAGAAGCTGTGACTGAGTGGAGATATATAGGATTTAACCTATATCCAATATATCAGCATTTGCTGGCCACCTATGTCATTGCCCGAGGGCTATAACCGTGGCAACACTGATATTTTAAAAGAAAACAGACACAGGGTGCAGTGTCTGTTTTCTTTTAAAATATCAGTGTTGTCATGGTTATAGCCCTTGGGCGATTGTCTGTTCAATACGCAATTACATATGTGGCCAGCAAATGCTGATCTATTGGATATAGGTTATATTCTATATATCTCCACTAAGTCACAGTTTCTCATATTACATATCATCGTGGCAATAAGGAGATTTTTTACACCACCTACTGCCTCAGTTTTAGTCCTAAAGAAATAGGAGGAACCGAAAAATACAGAGTCCGAAGGGAGCCCAGTCAAAACAAGTGAACCAACAGACTGACAGGCTACCGACCCTCCGGCAACAAACTAAAAACCAACGGGGTGGGAGCTGTGTCCCCCAATGGATCTTCCGAGAAAAAGATTTTATGGTAAGTGTAAAAAATCTCCTTTTCTCGGTCAGCTCCATTGGGGGACACAGGAACCGTGGGACATACCAAAGCAGTCCCCGGGGTGGGAAAAAAAAAAAAAAAACAATCAACCCGGAATCAAGCGGACGGTAAAGCCAAGTGGCCGCCTTACACACCTGTAGGGCAGAAGCCCTGTTGAAGACCGCCCAAGACGCCCCCACAGAGCGAGTGGAATGAGCCATAACCCGGAAGGGGGGGATTCTTCCCCTTTGAATGATACGCTTCAGAAATGTCGGACCGGATCCACCTGGAGATGGTGGCCTTAGAAGCCAGCAAACCCTTGCGCCGGCCCTCCGGAAGGACAAACAGCTAATCAGACCGTCGGAAGGAAGATGTTGCCGAAAGGTAAACCCGCAAAGCTCTGACCACAGCTAGGTTGTGGAGGGATCGCTCCGTAGAATGAGACGAAGCAGGGCAGAAGGAGGGAAGAACGATCTCCTCGTTCAGATGAAAGGAAGAAACCACCTTCGGTTGAAAAGAAGGTACTGGCCGTAGCACAGCCTTGTCCTGATGAAGAATCAGGAAGGGAGGTTGACAAGAGAGCTGCCAATTCAGACTCCCTGCGGATAGAGGTCACGGCAACCAGGAAGAACACCTTCCAAGACAGGAAACCAAGGGAAATGTCCCGGAGAGGTTCGAACGGAGCGGACTGTAAGGTGCTCAGGACTAAGTTCAGATCCCAAGGGGGAGTAGGAGACATGTAAAGAGGATTCTCATGAGCTACCCCCTGAAGGAAGGTGCGAACCGAAGAGTCGGAAGCCAGCGGCCGCTAAATAATAGACAGCGCCGACACTTGACCCTTGAGGGAACAAAGAGCCAAACGCGTCTCAAGGCCCGACTGCAAGAACGCCAGAAGGTTAGGCAGAGAAAATTGAATTGGAGAAAGAGAGCGGGCCTCGCACCACCGAAAGTAGGCCCGCCAAGTCCTGTGATAAATCCTGGCCGAGGACTTCTTACGCGCCCTGAGCATGGTGCGAATAACCCCGGAGGAAAAACCACGGGCCTTCAATACCACGGTTTGGGGAATTGGGGTGGCAGAGTGGGCCCTGAGAAAGGAGATCGAGGCGATCCGGCAGCTGAAAGGGGACGTCTGCCACAAGCCGAACCACGTCTGCGTACCAAGAGTGTCGGGGCCAATCCGGAGCCACCAGAATGGCTGAGACACCTTCAGCCTTGAGTTTCCTCAGCACGGGGGGCAGAAGAGGAAGCGGCAGGAACAGATAAGGGAGAGTGAAGCGAGACCAGGGAACGTTGAGAGTGTCCGCGGCCAGGGCCAGAGGGACCACTCCCTGAGGTCAGGAGAGGAGCAACTTATAAAGTCCACTTCCCAATTTTCCACCCCCGGGATGTGGATTGCTGATATGGCGGGGACCAGACGCTCCGCCCAAACCAAGATCTTGGACACCTCGGTCAAAGCAGCGCGGCTGCGAGTGCCCCCTTGACGGTTGACATACACCATGGCCGTGGCATTGTCTGTCTGAATGTGGACCGAGCGGCCCCGGAGAAGGGACTCCCAGTGCAGGAGACAAAAAGGAAGATGGCCCGGATCTCCAGGACATTGATGGGAAGATGGCCTTCCTGAGGAGATCAGCGGCCCTGGACCGTCCGGTCCAGAAGGACGCCACCCCCTGCCGAGGAAACTCGCGTCTGTCGTCAGGACTAGCCAGGTCAAGGGAAGGAACGAGCGACCGCCCAGGAGGAGAGGAGAGCGGAGCCACCAAAGATGCGACTGGTGAGCCGAGGAGGGGAGGCGGATCCGACGATCCAAGGACAGGGGAGATCCGTTCCAGAGAGACAGAATGGTCCCCTGGAGCGGGCGGCAACGAAACTGCGTGAACAGAACCACCGCCATGGCTACCACCATCCTGCCCAGCACCGTCATGCAGGAGCGAATGGTCACTGGATGTGGGCGTCTCAAAAGGTGGACACCGGACAGAATGGCACTTCGCTTGTCCGGCGGGAGGAAAAACCGAGCTCTCCCGGTATCGAACCGAAGGCCCAGAAAACTAGAGACTGGGAGGGAGAAAGATTGGATGTCTCCTCGTTTATCAGCCACCCAAACGTGGTCAGAGTCTGCAGGATGATATGAAAACTCTCCTCGTTCTGGACCAGGGAAGGGGCCTTGACCAGCAGGTTGTCCAGATAAGGAAGTACAGACACCGCTCGGGAGCGGAGGATGGCCATGACAGCCGCCAGGACCTTGGCAAAGACCCTGGGGGCTGTAGCCAGGCCGAAAGGCAGAGCCTTAAACTGGAAGTGACCCTCCGGAACGGCAAACCGTAGAAACAGTTGGTGTGAAGGAAAAATCGGAATGTGGAGATACGCATCCCGAATGTCCACGGAAGACAGGAATTTTCCCTGGTTCATGGACGCAACAATTGAGCGCAGGGACTCCATCGGAAAATGGCGAAGGCGTCAATTGAGGAGTTTTAGGTCCAAAATCGGACGGACCGTTCCCCCTCTTTTGGGCACAACGAAGAGGTTTGAATAAAAACCCCGGAAACGTTCCTGAGGAGGAACAGGCACAATGACACCTTGCTCCAGCAGAGTGCAAATGGCAGAGAGAAAGCCTGCAGCCAGGACGGGCGAACGAGGAGCTCGGGACTGAAAAAACTATCCCGGGGAAGAGAATCAAACTCGAGTCGGTAACCGTCGGAGAAGACATCCCGAACCCAGGAATCCTGGACATGTGCCAACCAGACATTCCGAAAGAGGGACAAGCGGTCGCCAAACCCGAGGGAGAGCCCCTTCAGGCTAAGGTAGGTTTGCGAGTTCCCGACTTCACGGGAAACCGGCTGGAACGGCCTTCCTGCTTCCAGGAGGGGCGAGGCTTGAAAGACGGGGCTTGCCGAGCTTGTGAGGAACCCGACTTGTCCTGGCGCCTGGGGCCAAGGGAGCGAAAGGAAGCGGTCTTGCGGAATCCCCCTCAAACAGTAGGGTGGCGCGTCTTATTCTGGGGAAGCAAGGAACTCTTACACAACCGCCCCCCCCCCCCCCCCCGCCCCGTAGCTTCGGAAATGAGGTCGTCCAGCTTTTTTTTTTTTTTTTAAAGAGACGACCCCCAGTGAAGGCCATTTCCTTTTTAGAAGCAGAGTCGGCGTTCCAAGCTTTAAGCCACATAGAGCGGCGAATGGCGACTAGATTGTCGGACGCAATGGCCGCACAGCATGCTGACTCTAAGGAAACTTGGCATAAATAGTCACCTGCCTTGGAGGTCTGGAGAGCAATATCAGCCAAATCATCAGGAGTGGCTCTGGACAACACCCCATGGCGTAGCTGAGAAGCCCAAACCGATAAGGCCTTGGAGACCCAGGTCGAAGCAAAAGGCCGGAAGCAAGGCGGACCCAACCGCCTCTAAGGCGTACTTCGCCAGGTTTTCGACCCGCTTGTCCGCAGAATCTTCAAAGGAAGCGGCATCCGCCAGTGGCAGGGTGGTGGATTTTGATAAACGGGAGACTGGGGGGGGGGGGGGGGTCCACCAACGGCGGAACGGTCCATTTAGAGACCAGATCCTAAGAAAAACGGACACAGAGTCTTCAACCGTTCAGTGCCTTGGAAGCGCTTCTCCGGAAACTTCCAGGCGGTCTCTAGAAGATCATCAAACTCCTTATGTCCACTGAAGACCTTGGGGGAGCAATGAGTATGTGTCAAGGAAACTCCAGGAGCAGGGTCCGAAGTTTCAGGGACCTGTAGGTGGAAGGTGTCTTTGACAGCTGACACCAAGCTGTCCACCAAGTCCGACATGGATGACAGCTCTTCAGAATCCGATAGCGGAGCCGAGTCAGAGTACACCAGTTCCCCTGGAGACTGGGAACGGGCAGTGGAAGCTCCGGATCTAGGTGACATATCTGGCAGGGTGGGCTGGGGATCGGAAGCAGCCCCTAGGAGAGCGACCACGAGACCGAGGACGCCGCCTAACAGGAGAGGACATGGAGCGCGAGCGGCAGGAAGACCTGTGCTCGGGAGAGGAGTCAGAATAAATGACCCTGGGACGCCTGTGAGAGCGCCGACGGTCCAAAGACGCCATACTGGACTCCCAAGGAGGACTGCTTTAAGGCCGTAGCCACCTCCCTGGAAACCTGAGCCAGATCAGAAATCGTTTGGGAGAGAAAAGCCACCCAAACTGGGGCAGGATCAAGGGTCACGCGCTCCAGGGGGCTATCCTGGGTGGGGGGGGGTTAAGGCGGGAGGAAGAGCAGGCAGAACAGGTGGGTTCAGCCGAACCCCCCGGCATTTTTACTTTACACCCCATGCAGGCATAGTAAGTGACCGAAGCGGAGACCGCCTGTCTGAGGGAAAGTTCAAAACTTGGGGCGGACATTGCAAAAAAATACAGAGAAGTCTGCTACCCAGAAACAGAAAGAAATGGAACAAGCTCAACCAGGTTCCTGTGTCTTGCAGTACCTGAAGTCTTGCCAGGAGCACAGGGACAGTATCCAGAAGCCCAAGTTCAGGTTGCTGCAGCAGATATGGAGCAGCAGAAGGCTGGAGGGAGACTCACAGGAGCAGAGTGCAGCAGCTTGAGGAGAGCGGTGCTTGACTCCGGAGCTGAGGCGAGTCATGTGATCCCCAGCGGAGGGGAGGGAACTGATGAACCCCGCAGCGCCAGGAGAGGCTGAAACTGTGTCCCCGAGCGCGCACTAGCACAGGAGAGGCTGACACATGCCTCCCTGTGCGTGTGCTGTGCAGAGATAGGACGCGTGTCTAGCGCAAAGAAAAGGGGACGGAGCTACGCGTGGCCGTGAAGCAGGCCGAAGCCGCGGCCTGAATTTTCAGGCGGACCCGGCCGAGACGCCCGTGAACCCGCCGAATGCCCGAAGGTAAGGAAGTTTGGGTCACATACTTACCTAAGTTGCAGATACTCTTACCTTAAAGTATGCGAAAGGTGCCTCTCTTCAACCAGTCTGGGCCATCTGCATCATAGCGGCAATAGATTCAATAAGCGGCAATAGGTGACCCGGACCAGAGGTACAACCTGGTGCTGGTCGGTGGCAAAGAAGGGTTAACGGACCATACTCTATGAACCATATGGGGAAATCAGGCAGCGCCATGCTCCTGTCGCCCCTACCTAGAAAAATAAAAAAGGAGAAAAAAAATCTAAACTCTAACAGCTAGAAAATAATAAAATTAGAACAGGTCTGGAGAAACCCAGACCAGTGTTGCCTCCTAGGACACTAAGCTAAAACTGAGTGTCTCTGAGGCAGTAGGTGGGGTATATCCTGCTGGGAGGAGCCGACTTCTTTTGTTTTTGCCTAGTGTCAGCAAGATATACCCTCGGTTCCTGTGTCCCCCCAATGTAGCTGACCGAGGAATAGTTTTTTTTTTTACTTACGTCGTTTTAAAAGGGGTTCTCTGGTGCTTACACATCTTATCCCCTATCCAAAGGATAGGGGATAAGATGCCTGATCGCGGGAGTCCCGCCGCTGGGGATGCCCGTGATCATGCACGCAGCACCCAGTTTGTAATCAGTCCCCGGAGCGTGTTCGCTCCGGGTCTGATTACGGGCGACTACAGGGCCGGCGGCGTGTGACGTCACGCCTCCGCCCCTCAATGCAAGCCTACGGGAGGGGGCGTGATAGCTATCACGCCCCCTCCCGTAGGCTTGCATTGAGGGGCGGAGGCGTGACGTCACACGCCGCCGGCCCTGTAGTCGCCCGTAATCAGACCCGGAGCGAACACGCTCCGGGGACTGATTACAAACGGGGTGCCGCATGCATGATCACGGGCGTCCCCAGCGGCGGGACTCCCGTGATCAGGCATCTTATCTCCTATCCTTTGGATAGGGGATAAGATGTGTAAGCACCAGAGAACCCCTTTTAAAACGACGTATAAAATAAAGTGATCAAAAAGTCCAATCAAAACAAATATGGTACCAATAAAAACTTCAGATCACGGCACAAAAAATTAGCCCTCATACATCCCCATATGTGAAAAAAATAAATAAATAAAATAAAAGTTATAGGGGTCAGAAGACAACAATTTTAATCATACTAATTATAATGCATGTATTTTTTGTAAAATTAAATAAAAGCTATATAAATTAGATATCCTTGTAACCGCACGGACCTACAGAATAAAGATAAGGTGTCATTTTTTCTGTAAAGTGCACTGCGTAGAATCGGGTTTCGCCGTAGATTTTGTGGTGATTGATTAAAAAAATTTTTTTTTTATAAAAATCAATAAAATAAAAAGCCCTCATATGGGTCTGTAGGTG
Organism: Hyla sarda; assembly: GCF_029499605.1. Taxonomy (NCBI): domain Eukaryota; kingdom Metazoa; phylum Chordata; class Amphibia; order Anura; family Hylidae; genus Hyla; species Hyla sarda. Next base: position 101,817,006 of record NC_079190.1, on the reverse strand, counting down.
GAACATTGGAAACGTTACAATTTTTTTTTTATGAGTTAAGGAGGAAAAAAAAAGTGAAAATATAACTCTGTCCTTTAGGGGTTAACCATGTGACCATTCCCTTAAGTGATTTATTAAACATTACCACAAATCTTCAAATATACAACAGATACCTTAGTTTTCTTGATTCTACATCTGTGGTGTTTGCTGGGTTTTGCAGGAGCATGAAGTGTGCTGGAAAGATACTGGAATGACCATTGCCATTTTGTTTAGGTTTACTGAGGTTAGCAGGCTGTGTGAGCTTGGTGTTTTCTGCAAAAGCCATGTTTCTCTCAGGCTTTGACACTTCTAAAATGAGGGGGGAAAACAAACACACATGTATTTGTTTACAATATGACAAATTCACCTACTGAAAACTAGAAACTAAACACAAACAAGATTTGTAACCCCATTATTTGCCCTACAGTTAAAATACCACCTCTGATGCTGTCCCTTATCTGTTCCGGTCATACTAATGTTTACATTTAGGCATTATAAAATTTTCAAGAATAGAGTACGGAAGAATCGGACGGTGCAAAACTAGTCGCTTGTCTTTGTGCTCCTCCACGTCCCATACTCATCTTCAGGAGTATGTCCTTGAAATAATAATTTTCTACGCAACTACAGTGGGTGAGTGCGATTCTTCCATTCTCTATTCTTGAAAGTACTGAACTGCATCTCTGCACACTATCTGCACCCCCAGGTATTGCATTATTTTTAAGTGTTCCCCTGAAATCTCGGATTATCCTTATTCCAAGTATTATTTAATAGCAGTGCCACCCTGTTATCTACCACTTTCTATATGATAACATTTTGTGCACATGGCAACAGAGGAAGTTTTCTACCACGGTTGTACTTAATATAATTTTTTTTAATTTTTTAAATCAACTGGTGCTAGAAAGTTAAATAGATTTGTAAATTACTTCTATTTAAAAACGGTAACCCTACTTTTCAGCTGCTGTATGCTCCAGAGGAAGTTCTTTTCTTTTTCTGTCTGACCACAGTGCTCTCTGCTGACACCTCTGTCCATGTCAGGAACTGTCCAGAGCAGGAGAGGTTTTCTATGGGGATTTGCTCCTACTCTGGACAGTTCCTGACATGGACAGATGTGTCAGCAGAGAACACTGGTCAGACTGAAATTTTCTTGTACTGACAGTACAAAAAAAAACAAAAAAACTTTTCTAAAAACATATATTCGCTTCTCTTGTAGAGTTAAGAATTAAACAAAAAGGAACATTTCAACGTAACATAGAAACAAATTAGTATAAATTTGTCCATAAAAAGAATGTTAATAATGCATGTGTTGTGAAAAAGGTTGCATTATATATAAACTTATGATATGCATTTTTCTATTACAAAAAGGTTTACCTGTGTTAAAGAATGGTTTATGAAGAGTCTTCACAATAGATCTGTCATAGTGCCTGTGATGCATAGGAGTAGTCTAAAAAATATAAACAGGAAAATTAAGATCCAATGGGGAGATTTATCAAAACCTGTGCAAAGGAAGTTAGGCTGGGTTCACACTACGTTTTGTCCCATACGGGAGCGCATACGGCAGGGGGGAGCTAAAAGCTCGCGCTCCCGTATGTCACCGTATGCGCTCCCGTATGTCATTCATTTCAATGAGCCGACCGGAGTGAAACGTTCGGTCCGGTCGGCTCATTTTTGCGCCGTATGCGCTTTTACAACCGGACCTAAAACTGTGGTCAACCACGGTTTTAGGTCCGGTTGTAAAAGCGCATACGGCGCAAAAATGAGCCGACCGGACCGAACGTTTCACTCCGGTCGGCTCATTGAAATGAATGACATACGGGAGCGCGAGCTTTTAGCTCCCCCCTGCCTTATGCGCTCCCGTATGGGACAAAACGTAGTGTGAACCCAGCCTTAACCAGTTGCCCATAGCAACCAATCAGATCGCTTCTTTCATTTTTAACAAGGCCTCTGCAAAATGAAACGAGTGATCTGATTGGTTGCTATGGGCAACTGGGCAACTTTTCCTTTGCACTGGTTTTGATAAATCTCCCCCCCAAGTATATAAAACCCACAGAACAAATATGTACACAGGATGCAAAGTAGTATACAGAGTTAGGAGGTGGCAAAAATCTACAAAAGGAAGTACAACACTTCTCTAAATGGATCCTCAATTATGGTCATGATGTAGGGTGTTGCGTCTCAACATCCAGGCCCAAAGACATAGAAAGAAAAAAAAAAGAAAAAAAGTAATGGACTTCTTTACACCTTAAGACTTCTAAACATTTCTTTGTTAAAATGATGAAAAGCTACAGGGAAGCTTTTTATTAAGCACCAAACAGAAAACACATTTGTTCTCTATTTGGTGGTCCAAAGTTTCCATAGCTTTTCATCATTTCTGCAAAGTGGTAGTGCTGTGGTCAATTTTTTACTTTTTTTATTTTTTATTTTGCTACCCTTAGGATAGGCCATCGTTAACAGATTGGTGGTGGTCTAATTTCAGGCTCTGTGGTGCTACAAATCTGTCTGCTACAAAGCTCAGCTCCAGACAATTTGAAGAGCTGAGGCTCATACACTATATGTAGCTAAACCTCATTCACTTAAATGGGACCAAACCTTCAATTAGCCAGCTGGTTGGGGGGGGGGGGGGGCAGGGGGTATCGATATTGATAACCTAAAGCTGGGCAATCAATTTTAAAGTACCAGAAAAGTGTGCCTTTTTGTTGCTTATCTCTTCCTGTAATGTCATATTTAACAACAACAACTTCCATTAGGAAAACAACATGTAACTTTTTTCACAAGCGGATTACAACTTAGTTTTTATAAGAACATGTATTAGAAATGCTTATTCATAGTTGCACAAAATAAAAAAAATAAGTGTACCAACCTGATAGCTGTAAGTATAAAATGATTCTTGTGCAGTGTTTTTAAAATGTGCTTTATATTTAGAGTTATTCTCACTCTCCCAGACCATTTCTTTCACATCTTCATCTTTACCAAAAGAGGGGGGGGAAACAAAAACACAATCTAGTAGTATTCCAACACTCAAAGAAAAAACTAAGAACCACTATAAGTAACACTTTTTATATAGGTGTAGTTTGAAACTGTACCTGATTGATTGCTCCTACTCCTTCTCTTCTACACTAGGATAGCTTTTCAATGCTACCCTAAGTTATCATAAAATGTGGGAACTGTCTCTAGTACAGAGCAAGATTCTCTTTCCATAAAAAGAAAGGTGCTAAACAGTACAAATTTTTTTATGGAGATCCAAAGTTAAAAGCATGGGTCCAGAGAAGGCTATTTGTGCCATTTTCCATTTAAAGCGTTATTTAAATGAAAAAGTAACTATAAAAAAGGTAGAGGGAGGCATGTTTTAAACTTTGCTATGACAGGAAAAGAAAGCCCCTCAGAAAACATATTGAGAGCAGATTACTATTATGCTTTTGACACGACAGAAAGAAGTCAAAAGCTTTGAGCAGTTGGGGTTAGGATGCTAAGTCCTCCATCACTGGAGGAAGAATACAGCTAAGCAATTCTCTCCCTGTCTCTCTCCATGGGCTCCATAGACTTTCTACAGCATCTGTCTCCTGCAGTGAGGAGAGGGAAGGGGAGAGAAGTGCTCAGTTAAAGAAGTACTCCGGTGCACACTTTATTCCTTTTATCCCGTCCGGGCTGCAAAATAAAAGAAAACGCACTTTATCTTACCTGCCAACAAGCCCCCGGAGCTCCGGTACAGGTGTTCGGTCCCCGGGCTGTATTCTTCTTACTTCCTGTTAGCCCGGCACATCACACGGAGCTTCAGCCTATCACTGGCCGAGGCGGGACATCGCTGCAGCCAGTGATAGGCTGAAGCTCCGTGTGACGTGCCGGGCTAACAGGAAGTAAGAATAATACAGCCCGGGGACCGAACACCTGTACCGGAGCTCCGGGGGCTCGTTGGCAGGTAAGATAAAGTGCGTTTTCTTTTATTTTGCAGCCCGGACGGGATAACATGAAAAAAAGTGTGCACCGGAGTACTTCTTTAAGCTTGATCTAGCGATCAGTGGGGGTCTAAACACTCAGAAGCTGACTGATCAAAGCTTTTGACATGTCTCTGAGGTCAAAAGTTTTGATCAAGCAACACTATGTAAATATGGCATTAAATGTTCTCAGTAGAGATAAGCGAACTTACAGTAAATTCGATTCGTCATGAACTTCTCGGCTCGGCAGTTGATGACTTATTCTGCATAAATTAGTTCAGCTTTCAGGTGCTCGGGTGGGCTGGAAAAGGTGGATACAGTCCTAGGAAAGAGTCTCCTAGGACTGTATCCACCTTTTCTAGCCCACGGGAGCACCTGAAAGCTGAACTAATTTATACAGGAAAAGTCATCAAATGCCGAGCCGAGAAGTTCGTGACGAAACGAATTTACTGTAAGTTCGCTCATCTCTAGTTCTCAGTTTACACATACAATAAAGGAAAGGATGCACTCCTAGGATTCTAAACCTACCTCTACACAATAGGTTGTGGCTGAAGCATTATGACTATCATTAGTAACTACTGTGGCAATGAACATAGACTATAAGGTTTGTTGAAGTACTATAATTTTACATTTTCTTCCTTAAATAAAAAAAAAATAAAAATGCAAGCATTGCTTACCCATATTAAGTTCTACTACATCCCTGGGATCACAATGAAATTGTTCAGTCTGAAATATAAAAAGGAATAAGCTTTAAAATAAAGGATACGTCATAAATTCAAGTAGTAAAAATTAAATCCCAGGAAAAATAATGTATAAAACGCAAAACTTTCATAATTTAAAAACTAGACTTGTCACTGGATAAAAGTGAAACGCTGATGAGTTTCAGACTGTAAACAAGTATTTCATTCAACTATAAAAAGTGACTATTGATATAGGTATTAGGGATCGACCGATTATCGGTTTGGCCGATATTCACGATTTTGTACGTTATCGGCGATTACCTTGCCGATAATGCACGGTGACAGCTCAGGACGCCGCCAGAGCCAGTAGTAGCACGGACCCCGGGAACAGGTAATTATAAAACCGGGGATGGGGGTGGCAATGGGGCAGTGGAGGTGGTTGGACTCAGGACCGCCAGGGGGAGAGAAGCGGGCGGCGGCAGTTTGAATCATTGATCTGCAGCGGCTTCTGCGGGGCTGGGGGGAAAATTGGCCAATAACTTATACCAGAATATCGGTATAAAAGTTACCGCCTATCGGCCTGAAAGTTCACAGATTATCGGCCCTAAAAAAAAAAATCAATGTCGGTCGATCCCTAATAGGTATACATCTTGACCACAGAGGAACAGAAGTGGCATGTACACCATCACTTTTAGGTGCTAGCTGTATTATTCAGCCTCTTCCACATTCAAAAAACAAAGATGACTGCAACATCTAAATGTTTAGATGAAGGAGACTCTGATCCCATGATATAATTGTAGGGTGCTGATAGGGGTTCATGGCAGCCAAGGGGGTGATGTAGGCACACAGCCGAGCCTTCTCTATAAGGCTATACACAGCTTCTGAAGCAAGGAAGAATTGACCAATGAAGCTGAGGAAAGGAGACCTGGCTTTATTATGCCTGATACAAGCAGCTTTGGGACACTAAACCCCAATTACATAAACAAGTGCTCCAAAACAAGGTGACATGTTCTCTTTAAAGGCTATTGACACCATTGTTAGGGTTAGGGTCCATTCACACAGTGGAATTACATCCCAAATGAAGCCCAATACACTTCTATGGGATTCCACACTCCCGTTGACACTTTGGAATTTCTGCAAGTGTAAATTCAGAAGTGTCAACGGGAGTGCAGAATCCCATAGAAGTGTATTGGGCTTTCATTTAAGGCGGAATCCTGCCATGTGAATAGACCCTTAGAGACAACAGCAGGAACTAGGAGGAGGTTACATGCCAGCCCAGATAGACAGGAGGGACGAAACCCAGGAGGGCAGCTCCCACAATTTGGGGTAAAGCAAATACAAAGTAGCCTGAAAGAGAATAACATGGGCCGTGTACAAGTGTAAAAAGAAATCGGAGCTAACACAGCTGGATGCTGAAGAAGTGTAACGGAGTAAAAAAATTTTATAAAGATCTATGGAAAGAATGTTTTTGCACCATACTGAGTACAAAGCAAAAATAAATAATGCTTTTCTATGAACACATTAACATGTATCTTAAGTAAATTTTACATACATATATAATTTTTTTTTTTTTTTTTTTTTTTTTTTTTAAGTAGTATGTCAGTATGGTTCATCTGCATTGCTGCTCCAATGTGTAAACTATACAGCCCTCAAAGGAGCTACCGTACATTCCGCAGGGGACCCTACAAATGGCATCATGTCCCGCCATACATCTAGAGGGCAGTGGTCTCCGAACTGTGGACTTCCAGATGTTTCAAGACTACAACTCAAACGCATGCCCGGAGGCCGGACGAAGCGTGGATGCGCAAAATAACCAGTTATAGCCTCTGAGCGCTACAACGTCTCTGCAGCTACGGTCCGGTGAGACTCTCTATTAAGGAACTCCGACAGCCTAACCCGGCAGTGAGTGGGGATATGCTTTATTTCCTTACACACTTCATTTCATTCGCTGTGGACCGTCATGATGGCTTGTGGTTCAGGTAGCATTAAAAGTGGTCAGGCAGGTTTTTTTTTTTTATAATCTCTTCTCATTTGAATTAACTTGGATCCCATTCACACGGCCATTGTGCTCCTGTAAAAGGAGATCTGTCAGCCAGTTCATCGAAAGGACAGGAGTTGAGTGTTTTTTCTTTTCTTTGCTCAACTCCTGTAAAGTAACAGACACCTGATGGACCCCATTAGAGTCAACAGATTCAGTCAGGACCCAGCAAGGTCTAGTGTGTCTGGAGCCGTTCAGGGTCCATTCGGCTCCCCTTCCCAAATCCGGCACGTTTCACAGCACACCTGACACTGAACAGATTAGAGCACTACAGCCCTGTAAATTTAGTCTTAGGGTTTAAATAAGTTTTTTTTTAGGTTAACTAGTTAAGACTGATCACACGATTGTAAACATAAAAACATAAAAACACGTTTTATTTTCAGTCTACTGACCAGTGGGATCTGCTCAGTACTGACAGTTTTTGCTGGGAGTAGTAGTTTTGCAACAGCTGGAGGCACCCTGGTTGGGAAACACTACATTAAGCAAATGCTACAACATAATGGTGCTTATTACCAAAGAAGAAGATCAGGTCATTTGTCCCCTGTATTCTCGCCTGGGATACCACTATATTAACATTAGAAAGCAATGGGAAATAGTGACATCAGGAGGAAACATAATAAAGAATGCTGCAACTTGTAATGTAGTTCCCCTCTAGCCTGATAAGTGCCCGCCCCCTGAGGGGTCACACACACACACCCGGCACATACAGGACGGGCCGGTGACACATGACGGCCGCTGCGAGCTCCCCGTTGGCGCTGTGCACACACTGCGGCTTCTCTCCCGCCGTTTCCCTCCTTTATTTCTTTTTCTCAGCACACGCTCTGCTCTTGGCGCGCAGACTCACCTCTCTCGCCTGACGCCCGCCGGCCTGCTGCAAATAAACGGCCTTTGCGACAGCCGTGAGGAGAGAGCCGCGGACCGAACGCTTGAGCCGCTAATGGAACCCGCTCAGGAGAAAACAAGCAGTCAGCGGCCCCGTCTCCCCGCGGGAACGACACTTAAAATAGACAAACGGCGCAATAAGGAATCCTCGGAAATACCTTGTGCTTTGTTCGTCCGCTTGTCAATAAAGTTTCGCTTGTTGAAAGGGAAATGCCTCCGCTGGGAGTGTTCTTTGTCTCCCCGGGTGGGCGCTCTGCAGTGTATCAGGGCATGTCACGTGAGCAAGACCAAAGCCGCCATGTTTGATTTGAGTTTAGGAAAACTTATAACCATAAGATTTATTGATTTGCGAATTAGTAAATTAGAACCAAAGGGTAAATTTGGAGTCATGACTATATGTATAGTGTATGAGAGCGGCTTAAGATGTAGTCTATGAGTTCAGCGTGACTTCCTCACCGTTGTTTTAACCGGCTCCGTGTTCCCTTAACAAAGATGGCTGCCGTGATTGTCATACGCTAAAATGTAGGCTAGAGGTCGCTGTTGTACACTGCGCTCAGGTTCATGCGGTGTGCTAGGATCGGAGTTCTACTGGAGAATCTTGTTCTTCACACATGAAAGAGAAGTTTTTTGTGGAAAAATGTCTGCTACAATAGACCTGGAAGGTGATGCCTTGTACCATATGGCTAATGTGTGTTCTGTATGTTAAATACGTTGTATGATGCGTGTTTTGTACATAATATTTTCTAGGTTAGATACATTGTATAATTCAGACAGAAGTTACTGATGGGTGCTCCGCGGTGCAGAAGGCTATACGTTTGGATAAGTTCCTGTAAAGTGTTGTGTAATGAAAAGTTGCCTATGTGGTCAGGAGAGCAGAAATGTTCGGCTGCATTCACACCTCGTTTTTGTAATACGGTGAAAACCGTACGGAACCGTATTGGAAAACCTATGCATTGACTCTCCATTGAAAACTGTATGCCAAAATGTATGCCAAAAGATGCATCAGGTTGTGTCTGTTTTGCATCCTGTAAGGTTTTGTCAGTTTATTTTCCTGCACCCAAAACCGTAACCTACCACGGTTTTTGGTCCGAGTGAAAAACCGTATTAAACCGTATGTTTTTTTTTTTATATAATTTTTTTTAACCCCTTAAGGACTCAGACAATTTTATTTTTACGTTTTCGTTTTTTCCTCCTCGCCTTCAAAAAATCATAACTCTTTTATATTTTCATCCACAGACTAGTATGTTGTTTTTTGCGCAACCAGCTGTCCTTTGTAATGCCATCACTCACTTTACCATAAAATGTATGGCGCAACCAAAAAAATACTATTTATGTGGGTAAATTAAAAAGAAAACCGTAATTATGCTAATTTTGGAAGGTTTCGTTTTCACACCGTACAATTTACGGTAAAAATGACGTGTTCTTTATTCTTTGGGTCAATACGATTAAAATGATACCCATGATAACAACATACTTTTCTATTACTGTTGTGCTTAAAAAATTGCAAACTTTTTAACCAAATTAGTATGTTTAAATCTACCTATTTTGAAAACCTATAACTTTTTTTCATGTTTCTGTATAAGCGGCAGTGTGAGGGCTAATTTTTTTCGCCGTGATCTGTAATTTCTATTGATACCATATTTGCTTATATAAAACTTTTAATCCATTTTTTATAAAAAAAAAAATAAAATTTGGAATAAATTGTTATAAAAAAAGCCGCTATTTTGGACTTTTTTTTTTTTTTTTTTTTTTTTTACGTTCACGCTGTTCACATTTTATTTTAATAGTTCAGAAATTTACGCACATGGCGATACTAAATATGTATCTAAATTAATTTTTTAACACTTTTTGGGGGTGAAATTGGGAAAATGGGACAATTTACGTTTTTATTGGGGGAGGTTTTTTTTCACTTTTTTTACTTTTATTTTTACACTTTAATAGTCCCCATAGGGGACTATTTAAAGCAATCATTCGATTGCTAATACTGTTCAGTGCTATGTATAGGACACAGCACTGATCAGGGTTATCGGTCATCTTCTGCTCTGGTCTGCGGGAAGGCAGATCAGAGCAGAAGACGCCAGAAAGGCAACAGAGGCAGGTGAGGGGACCTCCGTCTGCCTTGCTGGATGATCTGATCGCCGCTGTGGGGCATCCGATCCTCTATATTAGTGACCGCGATGCTGCAGATGCCGTGATCTGTATTGATCACAGCATCTGAGGGGTTAATGGCGGACATCCACAGGATCGCATGCGCATGCTCGTGGTTATGCATAGGACGTAAATGTACGTCCTGGTGCCTTAAGTACCAGTTCACCAGGACGAACATTTACGTCCGGCGTCGTTAAGGGGTTAAAACATGGGAGTCAATGGGAACCATACAGAACTGTATGTGCAAACGGTTCCATTCGGTTTTCACAATCCGGTTTTTAACTTTGCACAGTTTTTTTTTTTTTCTTGGAATTTCAATCAAACAAGTGAAACTTTATTCATAATGGAGTGAAAAGTTAAAAACGTCATTTTTTAAAACTGTATACAGTTTTTAACCGTATACGAGTAAAAATTTGTACACACTAGGGATCGAACGATTATCGGTGTGGCCGATATTCATGATTTTGGAGGTTATCGGTATCGGCAATTACCTTGCCGATAATGTCCCACCGATTTTAGTCAAAATCGTGCCGTTTTTCTCCCATAGAAGTCTATGGGAGTGAAAAAATGCTAACAAAAACGATATGTGGGTTTTAACTTTGGCGTTTTTGCAGGCGGTTTTTTAGACTTTAGCAATCCAAAAAAAGTGATGGAGATACCTTTTTTTTTTTAAATTTATTTATTTATTTTTTTAATAAAAATTTCGTAGGGTACCATTACTTCTTAAACAGGGATCAATTTATGTGGGCGGCCGGGGACCTAAAATGTAGCCGACAATAATAAAAATGTAGTGTGTGTTTTTCACTTTTTTTTTTCACTTTTTTTTTTTTTTTGGTAGTACTACTACTCCCAGCATGGAACACACTGTTCCATGATGGGAGTAGTAGTACCTGTACTAATTGACAGATCGACCATTGCGATCCTCCTTTATAATGTATAGATGCGGCTGGCCGCTCTTCTTTGCTCCCCTGCATTGATGTGTATATATACACCTATTCATATTTCCCGCAGAGAGCTGTGATTGGCCAGATGGTTCCAGCCAATCACAACTCTCTGTGGGATATATGAATATGTGTGTGTGTGTATATATATATATATATATATATATATATATATATATATATATATATATATATGTCAGTGCAGGGGACCATAGAAGAGCGGCCGCATCTATACATTATACAGGAGGATCACAGCGGGTGTCAGTAGTGACATCCGCTGTGATCTTTCCTTAACTGCAGGTACTACTACTCCAAACATGGAGCACACTCTGCTTCATGCTGGGAGCTGTAGTACCTGCATTAATAGACAGATCGCAGCGAGTGTCAGAAGTTACACTCGCTGCAATCTGTCTATTAATGCAGGTACTACAGCTCCCAGCATGGAGCAGAGTGTGCTCCATGTTGGGAGTAGTAGTACTTGCACTTAAGGAAAGCTCACAGTGGGTATCACTACTGACACCCGCTGTGATAGTCCTGTCTACAGCAGAGATTCAGATCGGCTGTTTACAGCGCTCCCATCTCTGCTCTGTACTCCGGCCAGTGATGTGAATAGAATTCATATTTCCCTCTGAGAGCAGTGATTGGCTGCAACCATACTGCGCAATCACAGCTCTAGGCAGAAAATATGAATGAGTGATGTTCTATTCACATCTCTGCTATATTGTGGACGATCGCATCCGGTGTCACGAATGACACCCGGGGCGATATATCTATAATACAGGTACTACTACTCCCAGCATAGAACAGTCTGTTCCAGGCTGGGAATAGTAGTACTACCTAAAAAATGAAAGAAATATAGAAAAAAGTGAAACACACACTTTTTTATTTATTTTCTCCATCACTGCCGCATCCTTTTATTTTTTTATTTATTTTTTTGGTACCCAACAAATTTTGGGTACCAAAAAAAACTGCCAAGGTGCAATTTCCACACAAATGAAAAAACGCCAGACGCAGGAAATTGCACTGGCTTTTTTTCATGAGTTTTTTTTCTACCCAAAAAACGCAGCACAAAAAAACAAGTAGAAACTTAGCCTCAGTGCGCACAGTGACAGCTCAGGATGCCGCTGGAGCCAGAAGTAGCACTGACCCTGGGAACAGGTAATTATAAAACCGGGGATGGGGGAGGCAATGGGGCAGCGGCGGTGGTTGGACTCAGGACCGCCAGGGGGAGAGAAGCGGGCGGAGGCGGTCTCTGGCCAGAAGATAGGCAGAGGGGGGCAGCGGCGATGGTTGGACTCAGGAGGACCCCAGGACAGGCAGGGGGAGAGAAGTAGGTGGCGGCGGCGGTCTCTGGCCCTGCAAAAGCCACTGCAGTTTATTGATTTAAAGCACCCACCTTAAATAATTGATCTGCAGCGGCTTCTGCGGGGCCGGGGAGAAGTAGCGGATAACTTATACCGGAATATTGGTATAAGTTATTGGCTATCGGCCTGAAAGTTCACAGATTATCGGTATCTGTCCTAAAAAATCATTATCGGTCGATCCCTAGTACACACGTTTTGATACAGTTTAGTCCATTTTTGAGGAATCAGTTTTTCCTTCAAAAACCTTAAACGGGAACTGTATTGCAAAAACGTGGTGTGAATGCATGTGTCATAAAATCTGCAAAATACTGTCAGTGGATCAGTTTTCCAAACCATAGGTCTCCAGCTGTTGCAAAGCTGCAACTCCTAGCATGCCCGGACATCCTTTTGGGAGTTGTAGATTTTCAACAGCTAGAGATACACACAAGTTTTGAAACACTTGTCTAAGGCAGTGTTTCCCAACCAGGGTGCCTCCAGGTTTTGCAAAACTGCAACTCCCAGAATGCCTGGACAGCCGAAGGCTGCCCAGGAATGCTCGGAGTTGTAGTTTTGCAACATCTGGAGGCACCCTGGTTGGGAAACACTGGTCTATGGGAATGTGTGAATGAAGAAAACTATCAGAAAAGTGGAGGATAGTATAGTATAGTGTTAGATAATGATAAGGAAAAGACAATGTAAAACAGCTGGACCAAATTAAAAAGAAATTATTATTAATTAATTAGGCAAGATTACAATGAAACATGCCTACATGTAGCAGCTGACAACAATCTTCCCAGAATATGCAATTGATCTTTTTAGTGTAAACTAGCTGAATACCCGTCATTGACCGGTTTTTCCTTCCTAATCCTTGTTGGGGAGGAAAATAAACAAAGGAGGAAGCTTTTGACTTCATATCCCATCCTCATATATTGTTGTTATATCCCAACCCCTCATCCCGACCTCCCGTCCCGACATCCCGACCCATAATATGTGTACCATGTATTGAATTATCTCCAGCCGTACAGAAGTTATGTGAGAACATACATTTCCCATTGATTTGCATGGGACTTTAAACAAAAACCCTGACCCTCACAAATGAGGGTAGTTAAGGGTTAAATGAACTATCCTTTATTTTAAGTGGATCTATATTTTAAGTAGACATATAAGTAACATGTGACCAAGTATTATCGAAATATCTCCAGCCGTTTGGAAGTTATGCAGTAACATATATTTCCCATTGACTTGTATGGGACTTTAAACATAAACCCTGCCCCTGGCAACTGGGGGTGAGTAAGGGTTAAATCACCTATCCTATGTTTGTTGATGACATATAGGTAACATGTATGCCAAGTTTCATGTTAATATCTTTAGCCGTTTGGACGTGATGCTGGAACATACACACACACACACACACACACACACACATTGGCCCTCATTTACTAAGAGTGTTGTGTAGGTTTCTTTGTGGGTTTTAATTCCCTACAATTTATTTTCCACGGTATTTACTAAGGTTTCCCTACATTTTCCCCTTACCCTACACTTTGCTTTTTTACACATGCTCTGATCTGTCTGGTTTTCTTCATCTCAAATCCACCACATTTTATGTAGAAACCTTAGTAAATATGTTATTTTTTTGTGAAAATGTCGGGAACACGCCCCCTTTCGGAGACCACACCCCATTTTCCCGTCGGTCACGCCTCTTTTTTGGGTTTTCTTAGCAAAATGGAGAGTTAGTCTGGGTTTTTTCAATTCTGGCGCAGACAGACTTTGTGGCGCAATGCAACAGAATCTGGCGCACAACCCGACAAAACATGTCGGATTTGCTGTAGTAAATCAGGGCCATTGAGTTTTCTATATATAGATTGTCCATAGTTCAGCCAATCTGAAGACAAAGAAAGTATGTGCGTGCTATAGTCTTCCTTATCTTGACTCCAGATGGTCCTTGGCAGGGGCGTGATGACATGGGCATATTACACTCTTAATCCCTTAAGGACCAAGGACATACCGGTACGTCCTTGGTCCTGCTCTCCTGATATAATGCGGGGTTACACAGTAACCCCGCGTCATATCACGGCGGGCCCGGCGTCATAGTGAAGCCGGGACCCGCCTCTAATAGCGCGCAGCGCCGATCGCGGCGCCGCGTGCTATTAACCCTTTAGCCTCGCGCTCAGAGCTGAGCCGCGCGGCTAAAAGCGAAAGTGAAAGTTGCCGGCTAGCTCAGTCGGGCTGTTCGGGATAACCGCGGCTAATCGCAGCATCCCGAACAGATTACAGGACAGCGGGAGGGCCCCTACCTGCCGCCTCGCTGTCCGATCGCCGAATGATTGCTCAGTGCCTGAGATCCAGGCATGAGCAGTCATGCGGCAGAATCGTTGATATGAGAAACCAGTGATCAATGATGATCAGTGTGTGCAGTGTTATAGGTCCCTATGGGACCTATAACACTGCAAAAAAAAAGTGAAAAAAAAAAGTGAATAAAGATCATTTAACTCCTCCCCTATTAAAAGTTTGAATCACCCCCCTTTTCCAATAAAAAAAAAAACCAGTGTAAATAAAAATAAACATATATGGTATCAACGCGTGTGGAAATGTCCGAATTATAAAAATATATCATTAATTAAACCGCTCGGTCAATGGCGTGCGCGCCAAAAAATTCCTAAGTCCAAAATAGTGAATTTTTGGTCACTTTTTATATCATTTAAAAAGCGATCAATAAGTCCTATCAATGCAAAAATGGTACCGTTAAAAACTTCAGATCACGGCGCAAAAAATGAGCCCTCATACCGCCCCATACACGGAAAAATAAAAAAGTTATAGGGGTCAGAAGATGACAATTTTAAATTTTAATTTTCCTGCATGTAGTTATGATTTTTTCCAGAAGTATGACAAAATCAAACCTATATAAGTAGGGTATCATTTTAATCGTATGGACCTACAGAATAAAGATAAGGTGTCATTTTTACCGAAAAATGTACTACGTAGAAACGGAAGCCCCCAAAAATTACAAAATGGCGTTTTTGTTTCAAATTTGTCGCACAATGATTTTTTTTTTCCGTTTCACCGTAGATTTTTGGGCAAAATGACTGACGTCATTACAAAGTAGAATTGGCGGTGCAAAAAATAAGCCATTATATGGATTTTTAGGTGCAAAATTGAAAGAGTTATGATTTTTTAAAGGCAAGGAGCAAAAAACGAAAATGCAAAAACAGAAAAAACCCCGGTCCTTAAGGGGTTAAGCAACACGTAGACCGAATAGATTTTGTGAGAAAAGCAAAATCTTCATGACAAAGCAAAAGTGTAATTGTTTCATTATCTCTTAAGAATAAACTTAAAGGAGAACTCCAGAATATAAAATTTGTCCCCCACAGTGCCGGTGCATTGCCATAGAATGAGATGGTCCGCCTCCATCACATCCTATTGGCTCACTCTTGTCACGTGACATATTTAAACGTCACGCATCGATGCGCACAGTAGTGTCAGTTTGGCTATCACAGGGAGAGGATCTCCTCTCCCTGTGATAGCTGAAGGTGCATGGAGCTCTCATGGCCTCTGTGGCCCGACAGAAGTTCACACATGTACGCAGCTCATACGGCTGCCTCATATACATTTACTGTTGATCCACAGCGCTATCGGGATCCCGATGGCGCTGTCATCAGTGTGCGTCCCCGCGAGCGCCCCACGCCCGCAGCTCTACTCCCCGTCCCGTTAACGCTCAGTGAGCGGGGAACAGAAAGTAGAGCATCGGGCGCAGGTAAAGTAGTACTGCGCATGCGCAGCACTACCCGTATAACTTAACCTGCGCCCGATGCTCTACTTTCTGTTCCCCGCTCACTGAGCGTTAACGGGACGGGGAGTAGAGCTGCGGGCGTGGGGCGCTCGCGGGGACGCACACTGATGACAGCGCCATCGGACATAGGGATCCCGATAGCGCTGTGGATCAACAGTAAATGTATATGAGGAAGCCGTATGAGCTGCGTACATGTGAGCTTCTGTCAGGCCACAGAGGCCATGAGAGCTCCGTGCAGCTTCAGCTATCACAGGGAGAGGAGATCCTCTCCCTGTGATAGCCAAACTGACACTACTGTGTGCATCGATGCGTGACGTTTAAATATGTCACGTGACAAGAGTGAGCCAATAGGATGTGATGGAGGCGGACCATCTCATTCTATGGCAAATCTCATTCTACGGCAATGCACCGGCAGTAAAAAAATAAAGATGTACATACCTTCCTTCGCTCCTCCGGTAATCGGCTCCGGTCTCCGCCGCGATCCTCTTCCTGGTTGCCGGTGAGCGGTAGTGTGACATTTTTGGTTCCGGCAGCAGGTGCTGGTGTAGTGAAAAATTTTGTGTCTTGAAGCGTTCTCACACTGCTGTTCAGCCTACCGCCGGCCGAGTCAGGACTTCACTGCGGCCGGTGAATGGCTGAGTGCAGTATGACTCACCGACCACCAGGAAGAGGATCACAGCGGAGACCGGAGACTGTTAGCGGAGGCCCCGGGGGAGCGGAGGAAGGTATGTACATCTTTATTTTTTTACTGCCGGCAGTATGGGGGACAATTTTTATATTCTGGAGTTCTCCTTTAATATTAAACTAGGAAAGGTGGTAGAAATTCATTGATTTCTTTAAAGGGGTATTCCAGGAAAAAACTTATTTATATATATATATATATATACATATATATATATATATATATATATATATATAAACTGGCTCCAGAAAGTTAAACAGATTTGTAAATTACTTCTATTAAAAAATCTTAATCCTTTCAGTACTTATGAGCTTCTGGAGTTAAGGTTGTTCTTTTCTGTCTAAGTGCTCTCTGAAGACACGTGTCTCGGGAACCGCCCAGTTTAGAAGAGGTTTGCTATGGGGATTTGCTTCTAAACTGGGCGGTTCCCGAGACACGTGTCATCAGAGAGCACTTAGACAGAAAAGAACAACCTTAACTTCAGAAGCACATAAATACTGAAAGGATTAAGATTTTTTAATAGAAGTAATTTACAAATCTGTTTAACTTTCTGGAGCCAGTTGATATATATAAAAAAGTTTTTTCCCTGGATAACCCCTTTAACAATAAATAGGACTGTTTCTCTGTCAAGTCATTTACAATTGATTCAAACCCAAAGGGGTTATCTGGTGAGATTTTTTTTTTCTTTTAGAACAATGCCCATTCTACAGCATATAAAAAAACAAATAAACCAGTACTTACCTCCAGCGCTCATGCGGTGTTGGGCTGGGTTCACACGGCAGAATGTCCGCACCGAAAAATCTCTGTGCGGGCATTCTGCGGGTGTTGGCATGACATGGACATGTTCATTCTTTCTGCGGACAGCAGAATTTAAATTTCAACATTAGAAACATCTGCCAAGGAAATTCTGCCATGTGCACAATGCAGCAGAATCCCATGTCATGCCGGTGCCCACAGTCTGCAGAATGTCCGCACTGAGACTTTCTGTACAGACATTCTGCCTAAGGCTGCATTCACATCTCGTTTTTGCAATACGGTTCCCGTATCAGTTTTTTTGTAAAAAAAAGTATGTCTCAAAACCGGACCCAACCCTGTACAACCATATATACCTCTGTACGGTTTTAAACCGTATATGGTTTGAAAACGGATGTCCGGTTGCATATGGTTTAATAAGTTTTTTTGAGGAAAAAAATGGATGCGGTTTTATGTTTGTCATGAATTAAATAAAGTTCTTCTTGTTCTATTTGTGGGAAGAACTTTCGGGGTGCACTGCGCAACTGCAAAACCGTATTGTGGAAACCGGATGGAACCGTACGCACATACGGTTCAGTACGGTTCCCATAGACCACCATTTAAAAAAAAAACTTATACGGGTTGTATCCAGTTTTTCACCTGGACATAAAACCGTAGTAGACTACGGTTGTGTACGGGAAAAAAAAAGGATAAAACCGTAAATGATGCAAAACGTACACAACCTGGTGCTACGGTTGGCATACTTCTTTTATGAAATGTATATACATACGGTTTGCAATACGGTTCCATACAGTTTTTTCACTGAAACCGGATACAGGAACCATATTGAAAAAACGAGATGTGAATGCAGCCTAACTCAGGTTTTTTTTCTAGCGTTTTTTCTTTTTATAGAAAACTGCCACTGCCAGAAGTGTATTGAAGAAGGAATGGAAATATAAAGGGAATACTTATTTCTCCTTCCTACTGGATCCACTTTTGACTTTGGCTGGAAAACTTCAGCGGCAAAAAATAACCTGTGTGGAAACCGAGCCTTATTTTGAATAGAAAATAGTTTAACTGGTTGGCGTCTAAGGATGAGCCGGCTCATCTTAAAACTGCAAGCAGTGTATGAAGTGGGCTTCTGACTTGAGCCCTCGCTATAGATGCGTTAATAGCCGACATGCGGCGATCGCCGCGGCTGGCTATTAACCCTTTAGATCGCAGCTGTCAAAGTTGACATTGGCGTCTAAAGGGACCTTAAACCATTCCCTGGTGGACCAGTGGGGTGGATGCCCCTCCGCAGTGCGATCGGCTTTGGAGGTAGCCGGAGGGCTTTCCTCTCCTCCAGCACTGGTCCCGGCTCCGTGATTGATAAAGCCTGGCTGATCCAGGCTTTATCAATCGAGCGCAGAGCACACAGATCAATGTAGTTCTATGGAACTACATTGATCTGCATGATGTATCTACTGATTCCTCCTAAAAGTCCCCTAAGGGGACTATAAAAGTGTTTATTTAAAAAAAATAAAAATAAAAAACCCCTTCCATATAAGAAAATATGTAGACATAATAAAAAATTAACATATTTGGTATCGCCGCTTGCGCAAATGTCCAAACTACAAAAATATAATGTTAATTTAACTGCACGATCAAAAGCGATCAAAATGTTCAATCAAAACAAAAATGGTACCGATAAAAACTTCAGATGACAGCACAAAAAATGAGCCCAATGAGACAATTTTCAACATACAAATTTTGGTGCATGCAGTTATAATAATTTTTAGGTTGTAAAATAAAAGCTATATAAATTAGGTATCTTTGTAAGCGTATGGACCTACAGAATTAAGATAAGGTGTTATTTTTACTATAAAGTGCACTGCGTAGAGATAAAGCCCCCAAAAATTACAAAATGGCATTTTTTTTTCAATTTTGCCCCACAAATATTTTTTTTTTCTGGTTTCGCCATATATTTTGTGGTTAAATGATTGTCATTACAAAGTGAAATTAGTGGTGCAAAAAAAAGCCCTAATATGGGTCTGTAGGTGAAAAATGTAAGTGTTATGATTTTTAGACGGTGAGGAGGAAATAACGAAAGTGCAAAAAATGATAGAAAAAATATTGATCACTGGATGTTATCTTTCCGCTGTCAGTTACAGTCTGTCACACTGGGACAGTGTCAGGGTGTGCAGGGACACAGCCCATTGCCACCTATCACCTACCAGAGTTCTTTATTTTAGGGTGTTTACAGGACACCTAGCTCAAGGGGAGATTCCCCACTCTGAATTTGTCACCTATTCTCCCTCTGATTCAGCATGAATTACACCTGGAATCTGACTCCCATTGATTTTAGTGAAATGTAATCCCTGGTCAGGGCACAGGCTGGCATGCTCTATATAAATCCCAGCGCAGTAGAGGCTGCCCACACACCCTTCCTGAAATCTTCGTACAAAACCACACCCACTTGACTGTAAGCACTGCCAATTTGGCAAGCCTGGGAGAGAAGACCAAAAAATAATATTGCAAAAAAAAAGTTTGCCAATTTCTTAAAATAATTTTTCACTTTTTTTTTTTTTTTTTTTTTTTTTACTTGATAAATACCTAGACCCCCCCATGCTATTTTGGATGCTGATCCATGTACATTTTTTAGGTGGAATCTGCAATAAAACATTGGATAGAAATATTGGCCTTAATTTGTCTCTCTTTAAGATGTTCTGTATTGTGGGGAAGTGAACCCCAGAGTTTTGTTTTGCCACACCATAGAGATGTCAAAAGATTAGCATGTTCTTCTGCAGATTTTCAAAACTATAGGGCACCCAATCTAATTTGCATTACTCTTCAGTAAAGTTGTTTTGACACACCATTATTATCATACTGCCCCTGGCTTGAATGGTGCTTTTCTTAAAGGGGTACTCCGCTGCTCAAACTACCGTCACGCCCCCTCCCATAGACTTGCATTGAGGAGGCGGGGCGTGATGACATCACAACCGGCTCCAGCGTTCGGAAAAGTTTGTTCAAAACACTCAGCAGCAGAGTACCCCTTTTAAGATTTTGTATTCTTAAAGGGGTACTCCAGTGGAAAACTTTTTTTTTTTTTTTTTTTTTTTTTATGAACTGGTTCCAGAAAGTTGAACAGATTTGTAAATTACTTCTGTTAAAAAAAATCTTTATCCTTCCAGTACTTATTAGCAGCTGTATGCTACAGAGGAAATTCTTTGCTTTTTGAATTTCTTTTTTGTCTTTTCCACGGTGCTCTCTGCTGATACCTCTGTCAATGTCAGGAACTGTCCAGAGCAGCATAGGTTTGCTATGAGGATTTTCTCCTGCTCTGGACAGTTCCTGATACAGCCATCAGGTGTCTGCAGAGAGCACTGTGAACAAGACAAAAAAGAAATTCAAAAAGTAAAGAATTTCCTCTGTAGCATACAGATGCTAAAAGGTACTGGAAGGATAAAGATTTTTTAATAGAAGTCATTTACAAATCTGTTTAACTTTCTGGCACTACTTGATAACAAAAAAAAAAAAAAAAATGTTTTCCACTGGAGTACCCTTACAGTAAAGAACCCCCGTCTGCATATAGCCCCTAATAAGTACTGGAAGGATTAAAGGGTACTTTTCATCAAAAAAACTTTTGATATATTATAGATTAATGTATGCAGAATAACTTTCCAATAATATGTTATTAACAAATATGCTTCTTTCTATTTAATTTTCCACTTTGAAAAAATGACTACTAGGGGTGTCCCTAGCAGTCCTTTTTTATTTTTTTATAGATTTCAGACTCATGCTGGAGTCCTAAATCTCAGACTGCAGCCGGGACACAGATAAGCTCAACACTGCTCCCTGGCAGGGAGTTTGTCTGTGTCCCGACTGCAGTCTGAGATTTAGGACTCCAGCATGAGTCTGAAATCTATATTAAAAAATAAATAAATAAATAAATGGTAGGGACACCCCTAGTAGTCTTTTTTTCAAAGTTGAAAATTAAATAGAAAGAAGCATATTTTTTAATAGCATGCAATTGGAAAGTTATTCTGCATAAATTAATCTATAATATATCAAAAGTTTTAAGATTTTTTTAATAGAAGTAATTTACAAATCTATTTAACTTTGTGGCACCAGTTGATAAAAAAAATGTTTTCCACTGGAGTACCCTTATAAGATGTGTTGTCTTCTAATGACTGACATCTCTGAGCTGTGCTAAATACATCTGAAGGCCCTAAGAGGCAGTCCAGCTCCTATGTTCAGATGTTTTGGTTTGGTCCAATCTTTTGCACTATATTAATTTTATCTTACACATATGGCATGAATGTAGGTAATTTTTGCATGGATGTGCATAGGGTTGGGCGGTATACCGGTTCATACCGAATACCGAAATTTTTTCCCTGCACAATATGAATTTTCCCCATACCGCAATACCCACCCCCCTAGAATGAATTAATTATTACCTGCAGATGAGTTGCGGCGGTGCTTTAAATGAATGACTTGCGGGCCGCTGGCGCTTTAAATGACTGACTTTTGGGCCTCCGGCAAGCTGTCACCTCCCCGTGCAAGCGCTAAAAGCCTGGCTGACGGTACTGATGGATAGTGCGGAAGACGCTGATAAAAACGAGCCCTACCATACCTGGATCTGCCTGGCCGTTCGCCCGCAATTGTAGTTTTATTCTCTGTGTAGATCTTGCTGTAACTGGCACGGGCGGGGCTTCTACAGCTAATTGGCACTGACGTCAGCACCGCTTATGAATATTCATAAGCGGCGCTGACGTCAGTGCCAGTTAGCTGCAGAAGCCCCGCCTGTGCCAGTTACAGGAAGATTTCAACAGATAATAAAACTACAATTGCAGGAGAACGGCCGGGCGGATCTGGGTAAGGTAGGGCTCGTTTTAATCAGCGTCTCCCACACTATCCATCGGTACTTGTGGATAGTGCGGGAGAAAATATCTGACAGTTTTCCTTTAAGTTGGGAGCTGGAAGCTGTCACCTTCCCCTGCAAGCGCTAAAAGCCAGGCTTTTAGCGCTTGCACGGGGAGGTGACAGCGTGCCGGCGGCCCGCAAGTCATTCAGTTAAAGTGCCACGGCCCGCAAGTCATTAATTAATTTAAAGCACCGCGGCCCGCATCTCATTCATTTAAAGCACCGCGGCCTGGAGGAGAGGGTGTGAGTTTTAGAGAAATATACCGTTAAATACCGTGGAACCGCCATAACTTGCAAAAATCCTGTGATATGCATTTTTGGTCATACCGCCCAGCCCTAGATGTGCCCTACATGATGCCCGTGGGTGTGTTCTACAACTCGGTTTACACATGGCTTTCAGTAAAGAGATCACACAGCTGCCATTTGCAGCGCGGAGCTGTGTCCTCTGCTCATATCATACACCAAAGCCTGTGCGTCCAGATGAATGTCCTTCCAGCACTAGATTGCAGATTTTTTCCTTTGAGATGTCCGGATTTTGTATGATAGGTGAATGAACTATTTTCAGTACCATCCAGCTAGATCAGCTGCCAGAAGCAGGACTAGCTTGGGCTCTGTGTGAAGTTCTGCATCAGTGATTCTCAAATGCTGGTGAGATTATCCCTCGTCTGATCACCAAAATAATAGTCTGAGAACAATTATAAATGGCAGCCAAATGTGAAACATGAGTCATTGTAATACAGACTGTTGAAAGGAGATGTGTGAAAGTTTGTTTTACTACTGAGTTAATAAGGATCGAGCGCCCTATTCATGGAGTCAGTGTTCTTGTCATGTACTGTATGTGTTCATTAAGGCCAGGTTCACACTGAGGTAATGCAGTCTGTCCTAGGTATATACAGTGGTCCCTCAACATACGATGGTAATCCGTTCCAAATGAACCATCGTTTGTTGAAACCATTGTATGTTGAGGGAGTTGTAGTTTTGCAACATCTGTAGGTCCGCAGGTTGAAGACCACTGGTAGAGGAAGTTGTACTCCCCTGTCCCGCCGCTCCGGACCGTCACCACTAGTCACCGCTGCCCTGGATGTCGCCCTCCATCGCTGTCGCCGCGTCTCCGGCAAGGCCTCTGCTTCCCCGGCATCCTCTCTCACCGCCATCACGTCGCTATGCACGCCGCTCCTATTGGATGACGGGACGGCATGTGCAGCGACGTGATGACGATGATGGAGAGCGCCGACGATGCAGGGGATCTCGAAGAGGAAGCGCCGGAGCCCTGAGGACAGGTAAGAGATCGTCAGCGGACCACACGGGGCACCGTAAACGGCTATCCGGTGGCAGCTGAAGCAGCCTGCGCTGCCGGATAGCCGTTTATTCGATGGCCATCATATGCTGAAATGATCGTATGTCAGGGCCATCATAGGTCGGGGGGGGGGTCACTGTATTGGCATCCAGTGAAAAAAGGGAAGCCTGCGTATACTGTGGTGTACCGCAGCAGGCCCATTTACTTTAAAGTGTAACTGCAATTATATGCAGCAGGATATCTGTCCCAGCAACTTCGCAGCCTGAGACTAAAGTGATCAGGATACAGGTTTGCCTGAAGTCCCATGCGAGTTTATGGGGCAAATCCATATCCTGATCACTGTAGTCTCGGACTACAAAGTTGCCAGGAGATTTAAACATGTATCCTACTGCCGGAGCATTATCGGAGTTAAGCTTTATAGTTAGTGACTTCAGTCGAGACGTATGGATTTATTTAGCAGGACTCCATAGCGTGGTCTTCTGTGGAAACAGCCTGAACCTTGTCCTTAAAGGGATACTCCGGTGGAAAACTTTTTTTTTTTATCAACCGGTGCCAGAAAGTTAAACAGATTTGTTTAATCTTTAATCCTTTCAGTAATTATTGGCTGCTGAATACTTTAGAGGAAATTCTCTTCTTTTTTGGAACACAGAGAGCTCAGGAGCTCACTTCATACTGGCTGATGTCAGACATCACCAATCCGGGTGATGTCCGACATTAACCCTTTAGATGCCGAAAACAATCTTTGTTAGCTTTGTGGAGCTGATCAGGACACCAGGGGCCAAACCTGTGAGGCCACTATCAGCTGAGAGGAAGAGCGGAGGGTCCCTACCTGCCACCGACTCGTCCAATTTGCACTTCAATAATGCAGGCAGCCTCAGCAGCCTGTAGTAATGGAGCACCGATAACATTGATCCATGTTGTGATATGGCATAACATTAATCAGTGTCTGCAATCAAAAGATTGCATTTAGTAGTCCCCATGACAGTGTTTTCCATACAGTGTGCCCCCAGCTGTTGCAAAACTACAACTCCCAGCATGCCCAGACATCCTTTTGGCCATGCAGGGAGTTTTGAAAAACATTGCCCTATGGGGACTAAAAAATTGTAATTAAAAAATAAACAAATAAATGAATTTAAAAAAGTCCCTCCCCTAAAAAAAAAAGTGTAAGGGTGCGTTCACACTCTATTACTAGCAGCGGGTTTCCCGCTGCGAGTTACGCTACCATCTATTTAAATCGGTCCACAGATAGTCCGCAATAGTGTCAGATTTGCGGACTGTCCGGAGACCCAATTTAAATGAATGGTAGCGTAACTCTAAGTGGGTTTCCCACAGCGGCAAACCCGCGTCTAGTTACTAGCGTGTGAACGCACCCTAAAGGGGTATTCTGGCCATAGACATCTTATCCCCTATCCAAAGGATCTCCATGCAGTACCCTTCCGTCTCTGTGTCGACTCGTCTATAACTCAATGAAAGCTTTGTAAACAATGATAAATCTCAGGCAAAAAACAAGTGAGAACCACCAATTAGATCAGTGTATCCCAACCAGGGTGCCTCCAGCTGTTGCAAAATTAAAACTCCCAGCATGCGCGGACAGACAAAGCCTGTTTGGAGTTGTAGTTTTACATATGCTGGAGTCACACTGGTGGGGATACACCAGTTTAAATAAAAGGCAATTCCGTTCCCATTGTCACTTTGTTCTGTGTCTATCCTGATAATTGTGGAAGAAGTCATAAGGTCAGGCTCTGGCATACAGCTAAAGCCTTTGTCAGGGAGAAGTTGTATTGTAGCAGTGGAACATTGTATACTGCTGTTTACCCCTCAGTGTTGATCAATACATAAATGTAATTCATGAAAGCTCCCCCCAGTGAACTCTTTCTTTAGTTTGCCCATCTCTGTAAGTCATTGATTTTATCATCATTATGGGGTATGTATAAGGCTGGAATTCCACTTTTTGGGTGGGGAAAACGCCAAGAAAAATGCCAATTCTGTCGCATTCTGCGGACAGATGTTAGCTGTAAATCAATGAGAAATCACAAAATTTTTATTCCACTTGGCATTTTTCACTTTGGCGTTTTTTTTAATCCTTTTGGTGTTTTTTCACTCTTTTTTTTTTTGGCGTTTTTCAGATCATTGGTAATCGCAGCATGTTGAGCCACGATTTTTTTTTTTTCAAGTCTATGGGAGTGAAAAACGCCAAGAAAAACGATATGTGCGTTTTAACTTTGGCATTTTTGCAGGCTGTTTTTATTCTTTTTTGGACTTTAGCGATCCAAAAAAGTGATGGAGATACCTTTTTTTGATAAAATATCGTAGGGCACCATTTAAAAAAATAAAAATAAAATAAAAGATACAGTAGTGAAGAAAAAAATTGTATCTAACGAAATGTATCTTTTTTTTTTTTTAATAACAACATTTTTATTACTTTTTAAACAGGGATCAATTTATGTGGGCGGGTGGGGACCTAAAAATTTAGCCGAAAATAATAAAAATGTAGTGTGTCTGTGTTTTTCACTTTTTTTTTCTTTATTTTTAACATTTTTTTTTTAGGTATTACTACTCCTCCTAGCATGGAACACACTGTTCCATGATGGGAGTAGTACTACCTGTACTAATTGACAGATCTCCTTTTCGATCCCCCTGTATAATGTATAGATGCGGCGGACGCTCTTCTATGGTCCCCTGCACTGACGTATATATACACATATTCATATTTCCCGCAGAGAGCTGTGATTGGCCAGATGGTTCCAGCCAATCACAGCTCTCTGTGGTAAATAGGAATATGTGTATATATACGGCCATGCAGGAGACCAGAGAAGAGCGCCGCATCTATACATTATACAGGAGGATCACAGCGGGTGTCAGTAGTGACATCCGCTGTGATCTTTCCTTAACTGCAGGTACTACTGCTCCCAACATGGAGCACACTATGCTCCATGCTGGGGGCTGTAGTACCTGCATTAATAGACAGATCGCAGCGGGTGTCAGAAGTTACACTCACTGGGATCTGTCTATTAATGCAAGTACTACAGCTCCCAGCATGGAGCAGAGTGTGCTCCATGTTGGGAGTAGTAGTACTTGCAGTTAAGGAAAGATCACAGTGGGTATCGCTACTGACATCCGCTGCAATCCTCCTGTCTATAGCAGAGATGCAGAGCGGCTGTATACAGCGCTCGCATCTCTGCACTATACTCTGGCCACTCACTCATTCATATTTCCCTCAGATTAGTGATTGGCTGCAACCATACGCCCAATCACAGCTCTGGGCGGAAAATATGAATGAGTGATGTTCTATTCAGATCACTGGCCGGAGTATAGTGCAGAGATGTGAGCGCTGTATAGAGCCGCATCTCTGCTATATTATGGACGATCTCATCGGGTGTCAGGACTGACACCTGGGGCGATATGTCTATAGTACAGGTACTACTACTCCCATCATGGAACAGTGTGTTCCATGCTGGGAGTAGTAGTACTACCTAAAAAAATAAAAAAAAATAGAGAAATAAATTGAAACACACACACTTTATTAAACAATAAAAATGTTGTTATAAAATATATACATTTCATTTAATAAAAATTTTTCCATCACTGCTGCATCCTACCCAAAAAACGCAGCACAAAAAAACAAGTGGAATCCTAGCCTAATTGAACCCTGCATAAATGTGGCTTGCTCGGAAGTTGTTTAGATGCTGAACTGAGCAGATGCAGGGTTGGGGAGCATGGACTCCCTCCTGGGATGTTCAGGCTGGTCCTTTACTGCCTTTCAGGCCGGGCCTCCTGCAGCTTCTGCGTGTTCCATCAAGATACATAGTTCATAAGGTTGAAAAAAGACCAGCGTCCATAAAGTTCAACCTATATCCCTAATGAGTCCCTACTGAGTTGATCCAGAGGAAGGCAAAAAAAAAAAAAACATACTAGATGTAAAGATTCCTTCCCGACTCCAAATATGGCATCAGAATAAATCTCTGGATCAACATTCCGTCCCTATAAATCTAATATACATAAACAGCAATGTTATTACTCTCCAAAAAATGCATCCAGACCCCTTTTGAACTCTTTTACAGAGTTCACCATGACCACCTCCTCCGGAAGAGAGTTCCACAGTCTCACTGCTCTTAGAGTAAAGAACCCCCGTCTGCATATAGCCCATAATAAGTACTGGAAGGATTAAGATTTTTTAATAGAAGTAATTTACAAATCTGTTTAACTTTCTGGCACCAGTTCATTTAAAAAAAAAAAAAAGTTTTCCACCCCTTTAAAGGCATATTTCCCCCCCGGCCCTTCAGTTTACTTTAGCTGTACCTTTTTTCTTTTCATTTGACAACTGATGCAGTAAAATACTTAGGGGTGTGGATTCTGTCTACTTTACTGGAACTTTATTCTCATAGACATCTCTCCTGCCTTTAGACGATTCAGGCTGACTTTTTTAGCTGGTCAAAAGGACTTTATACCTGCTTGGGTCATAGTGTTATCTATAAAATGATTGTATTGCCCTGGTTACTGTTCTTGATCCTATTGCAGTTTATTACAACTTCTTCAACCTTCTTTCCATGGATTCAACAAAGTTTGTGTGGGCGGTTAAATCTGTCAGGGTTGCCCGAGTCTTGCTTTATCTACCAAAGTCTTGTGGGGGAGTTAAAGGGGTATTCCAGGCCAAAACTTTTTTTTATATATCAACTGGCTCCGGAAAGTTAAAGAGATTTGTAAATTACTTCTATTAAAAAATCTTAATCCTTCCAATAGTTATTAGCTTCTGAAGTTGAGTTGTTGTTTTCTGTCTAACTGCTCTCTGATGACTCACGTCCCGGGAGCTGTGCAGTTCCTATGGGGATATTCTCCCATCATGCACAGCTCCCGGGATGTGACATCATCATTGAGCAGTTAGACAGAAAACTTCAGAAGCTAATAACTATTGGAAGGATTAAGATTTTTTAATAGAAGTAATTTACAAATCTCTTTAACTTTCCGGAGCCAGTTGATATATATAAAAAAAGGTTTTGCCTGGAATACCCCTTTAAAGGGGCAGGTTTTCAAATCAACTGATGCCAGAAAGTTAAACAGATTTGTAAAAAACTTCTATTTAAAAAATCTTAATCCTTTCAGTACTTATCAGCTGCTGTATACAGAGAAAGTTGTGTAGTTCTTTCTAGTCTGACCACAGTGCTCTCTGCTGACACCTCTGTCCATGTCAGGAACTGTCCAGAGTAGGAGCAATTCCCCATAGCAAACCTCTCCTGCTTTGGACAGTTCCTGACATAGACCAAGGTGTCAGCAGAGAGCTCTGTGGTCAGACTGGAAAGAACTACACAACTTCCTCTGTAGTATACAGCAGCTGATAAGTACTGGAAGGATTAAGATTTTTAAATAGAAGTTATTTACAAATCTGTTTTAACTTTCTGGAACCAGTTAATTTGAAATCCTTTTTTTCCCCACCTGAGTACCCCTTTAACTTGCTAGACATACAAACCCTAATTTAAAGCTTCTTTGCTTCAGAGAGTCCTAGACTGGCATAGACATGATAGCTACAAATGGTGGGTAGGGTTGGAACAGTCGTTCACCTCAGTACCATCCCTCTCATGGATGCCTTAGCCCTAGGGACACCCTACAATTAGCATATACGGTTGCGGATTGCTCCAAACTATTTTCTAAGCATTTTAGTTCCCCAATTCCGCTCTTCCCAATTTTAGATAATCCTCAGTTTCCCTTGGAATGTCAGAGTAATTTTTACCTCACTTATTTATAATCTTTGTTTTGACTAGTGTAAGTATTTCTGGTATATTTTTGGATACACTCGTGTGACTACATTATATTATATATATATTACTATACATATTATTTTAGATCCGTGACTAGATTATTTATAAAGCATTGTCTTTGAAGACAAAGTTTGTCATTCAACATACATACAAGTACAGGATTGTTTGGCATTGCTTTACAGTATTTCCACAATTAGGCTAGGTTTCCACTTTTTTTTTTTTTTTTTTTTTTGCAAAACCGCCAATAAAAATGCCCATTCTGCCCCATGGCGTTTTTTTTGTGAAAAAACGCTGCGGCCAGATGTTAGCTGCAAGTCAATAGGGAACTGCAAAATGCCATATCCACTTGGCGTTTTTCAGTATGGCGTTTTTTTAAATCCTTTTGGCGTTTTTGGGCTCCTCGGCAGTTTTTTAAAAAAACGTCCTCTCGTGGGTTTTAACTTTGGCGTTTTTTCAGGCGGTTTTTCTTCTCTTTTGGACTTTAGCGATCCAAAAAAGTGATGGAAATACCTTTTTTATTAAAATTTCGTAGGGTACCATTAAAAAATTATAATAAAAAAGATACAGTAGTGATGGAAAAAATTGAATTTAACTAAATTTATCTTTTTTATAACAAAATTTTAATAAATTTTTAAACAGGGATCAATTTATGGGGGCGGGTAGGGCACTAAAAATGTAGCCAACAATAATAAAAATGTAGTGTGTGTGTTTTACTTTTTTTTTTATATATTTTTTTTTTCTTAAATTTTTTAGGTGGTACTACTACTCCCAGCATAGAACACACTGTTCCATGATGGGAGTAGTAGTTACCTGTACTACTTGAAAGATCGCCGGGGTCCCTTGCAATCTCCCAATATAATGTATAGATACGGGCAGCGGGTCTTCTATGGTCCCCTGCACTGCCGTATATTAACACCTATTCATATTTCCCGCAGAGAGCTGTGATTGGCCAGATGGTTACAGCCAATCACAACTCTGTGGGAAATATGAATAGGTGTATATATACATCAGTGCAGGGGACCATAGAAGAGCGGACGATCGCTTTGGGTGTCAGAAGTTACACTCGCTGCGATCTGTCTATTAATGCAGGTACTACTGCTCCCAGCATGGAGCAGAGTGTACTCCATGTTGGGAGTAGTAGTACCTGCAGTAAGGGACAGATCACAGCGGATGTCACTCCACCTGACACTCTCTGTCCCTGAAGTGACTGTGGGAATCAGCTGCTCTTAAGGCTACAGAGTCGGGAGAACAGCTGATGCTAAGCAGTATATATACATTGTGTATATACTGTCCAGCAAGAACTTACAGTGAGCCTGCACTGTGTATACAGTTTACACATTGCTGGCTCACTTAACCCTTTGCTGAGATGTGCGCTAAGCCAGCCCGGCATGGAAAGAGTTAACTTACACTGCTGGACAGTGTAAGTTAACCCTTTGGGCAGTATACAATATATACAGCTATCTATAGATAGCTGTATACAGAAGACAAAGAAGTCCCGCGGGTCAGTGTAGCTCCGCCCCCTAGTGATGACTGTGGGAGCTACAGACGAGATCCAGGCTAGTAAGTCTGAAGCTCTGTTCACATTGTCCGTTTTGGATAATGGGAACAGACCCTTCTGCCAGTGTCTACCCAGACAGGGAGACTCCAGCTGTTGCTAAACTACAACTCCCATCATTAAGGGGGGAGCTACAGACGGGATTCAGGCTAGTCTGAAGCTCTGTTCACATTGTCCGTTTTGGATAATGGGAACAGACCCTTCTGCCAGTGTCTACCCAGACAGGGAGACTCCAGCTGTTGCTAAACTACAACTCCCATCATTAAGGGGGGAGCTACAGACGGGATTCAGGCTAGTCTGAAGCTCTGTTCACATTGTCCGTTTTGGATAATGGGTACAGACCCTTCTGCCAGTGTCTACCCAGACAGGGAGACTCCAGCTGTTGCTAAACTACAACTCCCATCATTAAGGGGGGAGCTACAGACGGGATTCAGGCTAGTCTGAAGCTTTGTTCACATTGTCCGTTTTGGATAATGGGAACAGACCCTTCTGCCAGTGTCTACCCAGATAGGGAGACTCCAGCTGTTGCTAAACTACAACTCCCAGCATGCCCAGACAGCCAAAGGCTGTCTGGGCATGCTGGGAGTTGTAGTTTTGCACCAATTGGAGGCTCACTGTTTAGGTAGACATTGCATTATGGGCGCTCTCCCCTGCAGAGAGTGCAAAAAATGTCCTAACCCATTTTTTTGTGTGTTTTTTTTTTCCTCCTAGTTTCAGATCCGTGTATGCAGAGGATTACGACGGATTTCATAGATTACAATGGATGAACTTGATTTTTTATTTCAATAAAATGGTTAACGAGGGCTGTGGGGGAGTGTTTTTAAAATAAAATAATTTTTACAATGTGTTGTGTCTTTTTTTAATTGAATATTCAGGCTTAGTAATGGAGGCTGTCTAATAGACGGAATCCATTACTAAGCCGGGGCTTAGCATTAGCCCCAAAAACAGCTGCCGCTAACCCCCAATTATTACCCCGATACCCACCGCCACAGGGGTGCCGGGAAGAGCCGGTACCAACAGGCCCGGAGCTTCAAAAATGGCGCTCCTGGGCCTAGGTGGTAACAGGCTAGCGTTATTTAGGCTGGGGAGGGCCAGTAACAATGGTCCTCGCCCACCCTGGTAACGTCAGGCTGTTGCTGCTTGGTTGGTATCTGGCTGATACTGAAAATAGGGGGAACCCTATGCGTTTTTTTTTTTTTTATGAAAAAACGCATAGGGTTCCCTGTATATTTAGTATCAGCCAGATACCAACAAAGCAGCAATAGCCTGACGTTACCAGGGTGCGCGAGGACCATTGTTACTGGCCCTCCCCAGCCTAAATAATGCCAGCCTGTTACCACCTAGGCCCAGGAGCGCCATTTTTGACGCTCCGAGCCTGTTGGTACCGGCTCTTCCCGGCACCCCTGTGGCGGTGGGTACCGGGGTAATAATTGGGGGTTAGCACCAGCTGTTTTTGGGGCTAACGCTAAGCCCCGGCTTAGTAATGGATTCCATCTATTAGACAGCCTCCATTACTAAACCGGCATATTCAATTAAAAAAAGACACAACACATCGGAAAAATTATTTTATTTTTAAAAAAGCCCTCCTTAACCATTTTATTAAAATAAAAAAAAATCAAGTTCATCCGTCGTAATCCATCAAATCCGTCGTAATCCTCTGCATACACGGATCTGAAACGAGAAGAAAAAACACAATAAAATGGGTTAGGACATTTTTTGCCCTCTCTGCAGGGGAGAGCGCCCATAATGCAATGTCTACCTAAACAGTGAGCCTCCAATTGGTGCAAAACTACAACTCCCAGCATGCCCAGACAGCCTTTGGCTGTCTGGGCATGCTAGGAGTTGTAGTTTAGCAACAGCTGGAGTTTCCCTATCTGGGTAGACACTGGCAGAAGTGTTTGTTCCCATTATCCAAAACGGACAATGTGAACAGAGCTTCAGACTAGCCTGAATCCCGTCTGTAGCTCCCCCTTAATGATGTCATCACTAGGGGCGGAGCTACACGGAACGGCGGTGACAGAAACGAGGGAGGTAAGTGGACCTCCTGTTCTGTATACACTATATACAGCTATCTATAGATAGCTGTATATTCTGTATACCGCACAAAGGTGCTATAGGAGCAGGGAGTCCTGGTAGTCTGGTGACAGGATTCCCGACTCCTGTATAGTATACACGGGTATACTTTACAAGCGTAAAATATTTAATAATGACAAATAAAATTCTGAATATGTGAAAACCATACTTTGTTTCAAAGAACTGCATTAATATATGTAATCTGCACTCCATCACGATTGTTCCTCCGGACCAGCTGTCAAGGTCGCGCGGGGCGCTCAGGGGCGACTGCCGGCGGTTTCACACATAGCAATAAGCTTCTTCCAGCCGGGGGTAAAAGAAGGATGACAAAGGGACAGAGGGGTGAATAGGGGGGTGGACATGGGTGACAGCACTGATAGGGTAGACTGGGGGGTGGACAGAGGAGGTGGACGGGGGTGGACAAGGCAGACATGGATGACAGGAGGGTGGACAGTGGGGGGGTAACAGAGGGGTGGAAAGGGTACAGTAGCTTGCAGTTACACAGCTTCTTCCCCTCTTCGGTGTAGCAGGACACCATTTTCGGCTTACTGCGCCGCGAGTCACAGGCGCGCAGGCTGGGACGGGAAATTAAAAAATAATAATAATAATTTAAAATTCACGGCAAAATCCCGCCGAACGGCACACCCAGGTTGGGAATCACTGATCTAGACAGTAATGGACATGCTTAGGCAGGATACGTGTTTGTCTTGGGGCTAAATGGCTGTTGTGAGTCCACCATAACGATTCTGCTTTCTTTTTGTGAAATGGCTATTTCTTGTTGGAGTTCCCTCCCTCCAACTACAAGTCCCAGGATACCTTGTTTGTAATTGTGAGGTCACTTTTCTTTTTCCCCACACATTAGCTGTCCCACTCATTGCAGAACAACTGAGCTGCCTTGCATGCTGTGCTATGCTTGAAACTCAAATTTCCTGCAGGACTGGGAGAATGATCTTTCTTCCGCCCAGCGGTCACTCCACCCATTGAAGTTCAGACTGGCTCTCTTCCAAAACCTGGCTAGTGATGTAATGTCTCGGGCCACACTGCAACCTGGGAAAAGCTGAGACAGAACTCTGCGTTAAAGGCTTTCTGCCGAAATGCCGCGTTTGGGTGGTTCCGCTCCAGTGTGCTTCTTCCTTGTGACTTAGGTATGGTGATGAAGTAGCACCTTAATATTCTGAATGCTGTACTCCTTAACATATGTGAACTTATTTATCAAACATTTATCAAAGCCCATTTTAACCTTAAGGACCAGGCCAATTTTATTTTTGCGTTTTCGTTTTTGCCTTCTAAAATCCATAACTCTTTTATATTTCCATCTACAGACCCATATAAGGGCTTGTTTTTTGCATGACCAATTGTACTTTGTAATGAAACCTCTCATTTTACCATAAAAAGTACGGCGAACCAAAAAAAATATTTTTTTAGGGAGGAAATTTAAATGAAAACCACAATTTTGCACATTTTGGAGGGCTTCGTTTTCACACTGTACACATTACAGTAAAAATGACATGAGTTCTTTATTCTGTGGGTCAATACAATTAAAATGATACCCATGGCTAGATACTTTTATATTTTTGTACCGCTTAAAAAAAATCTAAAACTTTTTGTACAAAATCATTAATCTAAAATCGCCCTATTTACCCTATCACCCATGACAGCACCCCTGGAGAGGACCTCCCACTGTGGTACAGGAAACCTGGATACATTTGGACCTCCTCCTCACCACCCTCAGTTCATGTCTCCTGTCCTACGGATGGGAGGCCTGGGTTTCACTGACCTCCTTTTTTTTCCCTCCGTAGCTCCATGTTGTGAGGGTTTTTTCCGGCCGACGTAAGACCCCATGGGGGCCGCCGGCAAGTCTGCTGTGGGGGCGGGCAGAGGTCCGGGAACCGGATTCGGCGGTGTCCTCCTTCGGGGGGGATACTGAGGGGCCGGCGGGTCGGATGGCCAGCTCTCCCATCCCTAAATAGCGTTGCGGCGCACAGTGATGACGTCCGGCTCGGCATGTAGTGGGGGGACGCGTCACTTCCGGGGGATGCGGAGTCAGCGTGCGCGCAAAGATTTTAAAAGGGGTGCGGATTTCGGGGCCCGGCGTCTGTTGTATCTCCTGGCGTCCGGAGATCCCGCCGACCGCAGCAGCCAGCTGCTGCGCCCATGCAGTGCCTCATACTGCAGTGACTTCAGAAGTCTGTGCCTGATTCTGGCTCCTGGCCGAAGACCTTCTACCCAGCATGCATGATACTGGGAAGGAAGGTGGATGTGCTAAATCCAGGAGTTCCAGCCCGGTATTGCCGCATCCTTGGGTGAGACCTTTCCATACTTTTTTTTTCCTTTTTTGCTAATTGGGCTTTATTATGTGCTTTGTTATAGGTAGATAAGAGCGCTACTGAGACCCCTAGGAAAGCGTCATTTAAAACGCATAATAAGGAATGTGCGCAGTGTAAAAAGCCGCTAGATTCCTCTTATAGAAGAGCCATCTGTCCGTCTTGTGTAGATGCCTTAGTTGCCCAAGAATCATCTTAATTAGCCCTAACCATCAGATGATTAAAGATTAGCTCAAAAGTTTGTTACAGGACTAAGGTCTCACAAAACAAAAGGATACAGCTGCTCTTCCAGCTCTGTTATCTCAATCCCCCTCTCATGAGTCTACTATAGGAGAAGGGGAGTTTTTTTTCTTCTGAGGAAGAAATTGAGTATTCTGATGCTATATCCTGGATTACTCGTGAGGATACGGAGCAACTAATCATGGCTATCCGTATCGCCACGAATATGGAGGAAAATAAAGAGCCTTTGTCGGCTGAGGATGCGCTCTATGAGGGTCTAGGTCCTAAAGATAGGGGCACTTTCAGCCTCCATAGCAAAGTAAAACCCCTCATTGATAAAGAATTAAGTCAGCCGGATAAAAATTCTTACCTGACTAAACATCTTAAGAGAAAATATCCGTTTCAGGAAGATGTAACAAAAAATTGGGATAGAGCTCCCCTTATTGATGTGCCGGTGGCAAAAAATTTAAAAAAAAAAAATTGCTTTGCCCTTTGAAGATCTTGGCGCCCTCTCCGATCCTATGGATAGGAAAGCCGATTTGTTTAACAAAAAAACCTGGGAAGTAGCAGCAGGTTCTACTAGCCCAACTTAAGTCCCATATAGAAAACAAAACCCCTAGGCAGGAAATTTTAGATTCCTTTCCTGTGATTTCCAAGGCTGCTGATTTTCTAGCAGATTCCTCTGTGGATCTTGTTAAAACCTCTGCTAGATCCGCAGCTCTGTCAAATTCAGCCAGGAGAGCTATCTGGCTTAGAACTTGGAAAGGGGATGTCACATCCAAGTCTAAACTTTGTGCTATTCCTTGTGCAGGTGATCTTCTTTTTGGGCCGCCTTTAGATGACATTTTAGTTAAGGCCTCTGATAAAAACTAGGGATTCCCTGTTCCTCCCAGACAGTCTGAGTCTTCCCTTATGGGTAGAGGCAGAGGTAGGCAGCCCTTTCAGGGGGGCCAAAATAGAAGATTTAGAGTTTCAGGGAGAGGCAAAGGGTTCCTCTTTAACCCCAATAGAGATTCCCGTCCCAAGGAATCACAACAATGACACCTTTACTCCAGTAGGGGGACGTCTGTCCGGATTTTTGGAGGCTTGGAAAATTATCTCTTCAAGCCCCTGGGTCCTAAATGCCATCTCTTCGGGACTCCTCCTGGAATTCAAAACCTTTCCCCCAGACAGATATTTCCCTACTGGAGTAATGACAGATCCGATGAAACAATCGGCAATGGGTCTAGAGGTAAAGTCCCTCCTGCAAAAGAGGGTTCTTGTCCCAGTTCCCCAATTAGAGGAGAAGCAGGGTTTTTACTCCCCCCTTTTTCTAGTTAAAAATAAAAAAACCCCAGGAGCATTCAGGGTAATAATCAATCTCAAAGCCCTGAACAAATTCTTAACCTACAAAAAAATCTGCATGGAATCAATCAAGTCAACCATCAGTCTTCTATTCCTAAATTGTGTGATGGCATCCATCAATTTAGAAGATGCTTATTACCATATCCCACTACATCCCTCACACCAGAAGTTCCTCAGAGTGGCAGTGTTCATGGGAGGGAAGTGGTCCACCTCCAGTATACAGCCCTACCATTTGGGGTATCACAGGCACCCAGAGTATTTACGAAAGTAATGGCAGAGACAGTGGCCTTTATCAGAACAAAGGACATTCTTATAGTCCCATATCTGGATGACTTCCTTATTGTGACGAGTTCAGAAAATCTGCTTTGCCAACAGATACAGTCCATAATTTACATCCTCAAATTCCTAGGTTGGAACCTGAACCTAAAAAAATCCTGTCTTGTTCCCTCCAGGACCTGTCAGTTTTTGGGAATATCCCTAGACTCAATTTCCCAGATATCAACCCTGCCGTCGGGGAAACAACTATCCCACCAAGGGAAAGTACTGGATCTTTTTCTTTCCCACACTCCTTCTTTCAGAGAAGCCATGTCGGTTTTGGGTCTCATGACAGCCGCCATTCCAGCAGTAAGGTGGGCTCAGTTCAGGTCAAGTGAACTACAGTTAAACATCCTATCCAATTGGAACGGGGAAAGTTCATCCTTAAACCAAAGGTTCCCTCTGTCTTCCAAAGCGAGACTCTCCCTCGGGTGGTGGCTAAACCCACAAAACCTTTCCAAAGGAGTTCCCTGGTTTCCCTCCTCGCTGGTGAGAATTACAACAGATGCCAGCCCTTGGGGCTGGGGAGCTCATGTGGGTCACAGTCTTCTCCAATGAGAGTGGGATCCACATCTGGCTTCTTCCTCCTCAAATTACAAGGAGCTCTCAGCAGTCTTTCAAGCACTCCTTTGCCTGTCGCAACAAGTGAGGGGGAAGGATGTCCTAATCTATACAGACAACTCAACTACGGTAGCATACCTTAACAAACAGGGGGGAACAAGATCCAAACAACTCATGGACTTAACATCTCAGATCTTCCTATGGGCAGAGACCTGGGTTTTGTCAATACGAGCAGTGCATCTGAAGGGCAAAGAGAATACCTTAGCGGACTTTGTCAGCAGAAACAAAGTGAGCCAGTCAGAGTGGTTCCTAAACCCACAGGTCTTCAACATGATACATCACAGATTTGGAGCTCTCTCAGTAGATCAATTTGCTTCAGAACTAAACAAAAAGCTTCCCAATTTTTATTCTCTAAATCCCTTGGATCATCCATCTTCGGTGGACGCTTTCTCTCAGTCCTGGACTGAGTAGGGGAGTAGAGTATGCTTTTCCTCCCTTCCGCTTAATTCCAGCAGTCCTAAGAAAAATTCAACAGGACCATGCTCAAGTCCTGCTCATTGCTCCCTTCTGGCCCAGGAGACCCTGGTTTACCCTTCTGAGGACTCTGTCAGTGTGCCAACCTTGGATTCTCCCAGACAGGAAAGATCTCCTCTTGCAGGGTCCAGTTCTGCATCCTCCATCCCCACATCTACATCTCACAGCATGGATGCTGAAAGGCTAATCCTTAGGAGAGGCTTTACAGATGGGGTAATTGATACTTTACTTGCAAGCAGAAAGGAGATTACTTCAAAAATCTACCTTTAGATCTTGGAAAGCTTTTCTAAATTTTGCAGGTGATGGAGTAGATCCATTAGGTGAACCTAATATCCCTGTCATTCTCAGTTTTTTACAGAGAGGTTTAGAGTTAGGCCTAAATCCTAATACTCTTAAAGTTCAAATTTCTGCCCTCAGCTCCTTCTTAAACTATAAGTTAGCTGACCAACCTCTCATTGAAAGATTTCTGACAGGAGCCTCCAGACTCCATCCTTCAACTAGGTCCTTAGTCCCTCCATGGGATCTCACTTTAGTTTTAGACGCCCTCATGTCTCCTCCATTTGAGCATTTAGATTCTGTTTCTATTAAGGTTTTGACAATCAAACTTACCTTTCTTTTAGCAGTTACCACAACTAGAAGGGTAGGGGAATTACATGCCCTCTCAGCCTTTTCTCCTTACACCAAAATTCTTGAGGACAGAGTTGTAATGAGGACTCTACCACATTTCTTGCCTAAGGTGGTGTCTGATTTGCACCAAAATCAGGATATTATTCTCCCCTCCTTCTGTGGTAATCCTGTTAATGATAAAAAAAAAAATGTCTTCATAATTTAGATGTAAGGAGATGCTTAATCACATACATTGATTCTACTAAAAGTTTTTGTTCATCAGAAAATCTTCTTTTACAGTTTTCTGGCACTAATAAGGGAAAAGCTGCCTCTAGATCCACTATTAGTAGGTGGATTAAACTTGCCATTACCATGGCTTATGAGGCAAAGGGTCAGGATCCTCCTTCGTTCTTTAAAGCCCACTACACGAGCGGTTGCCGCATCTTGGGCAGAGAAAGCTGACGCTTCCATAGACCACATTTGTAGGGCAGCCACCTGGTCATCTAGCCATACCTTTTCTAAAGCACTATAGGTTGCACCTGGAACCAGTTGCCGATCTAAGTTTCGGTCGCAAGGTTCTTCAGGCTGCCCCCCCCCCCCCTAGTTATTTCTATTCTAGTCTCCAGGGGTGCTGTCATGGGCAATAGGGTAAAGATGGATTACTTACCAGTAATCTGTTTTTCGAGAACTCATGACAGCACCCCTTGGATATCCCTCCCTTTTTATTTTAGTACATTTTGTATTTTTTTGTACTTGTTGTTCTACCTCTTGCTCCGTAAGAGTACATTATAATGGAGAGGTGGAGGTGGAGAGGAGGAGGTCCAAATTTATCCAGGTTTCCTGTCCTACGGTGGGAGGTCCTCTCCAGGGGTGCTGTCATGGGTTCTCGAAAAACAGATTACCGGTAAGTAATCCATCTTTTGACCACCTATAACTTTTTCATTTTTCCGTATATAGGGCGGTATGAGGGCTCACTTTTTGCGCTGTCATCTGTTCTTTTTACCGATACCACATTTGCATACATAAAACTTAAATCATTTTTTATAAAAAAAACCATTTTGAATAAAATGTGACTAAAAAGCCGAATTTTTGGACTTTTTTTATATTTTATGTTTACGCTATTCACTGTACGGGATCATTAACATTATATTTTAACAGTTTGGACATTTATGCACGTGGCGATACCAAATATGTTTATTTAAAAAAATTCTCCTTTTTAGGAGTAAAATGGGGGGGGGGGGGGAAACTTACAATTTTCATTTTTATTGGGGGAGATTTTTCACTTTAAAAAAGAAAATGTTCAACTTTTTTTTTTTTACACTTTTTTTTATGTTCCCATAGGGGACTATCTATAGCAATCATTTGATTGCTAATACTGTTCAGTGTTATGCATAGGACATAGCACTGATCAGTATTATTGGTCATCTTCTGCTCTGGTCTGCTCGATCTCAGACCAGAGCAGGAGATGCCGTGAGAGGGAGGTAGGCAGGTGAGGGGACCTCCGTTCGCCATTACAGATGATCGGATCCCCGCGGCAGTGCTGCGGGCGATCCGATCATCTATTTTAACATGCACACTGCCGAAGATGCCGTGATCTGTACTGATCATGGCATCTGAGGGGTTAATGGTGGACATCCGCGCGATCGGGATGTCGGCCATTACCGGCGGCTCTCTAGCTGCTATTAGCAGCCGGTACCTGCCGAGCATCGCTCCGATGCTCGCGGTTATGTATAGGACGTAAATGTAAGTCCTGGTGTGTTAAGTACCTGGTGTGTTAAGTGTGTTAAGCAAACATTGATAAATGTCCCCCATTGTCTTTATGCATTTGCTTTAATAGCTCATATGTTTCTGTAGGGGTTATTTATACATGTGTATATATGGACATTTAAAGGAGTAGTCCAGTGGTGATTCAGTGGTGAGCAACTTATCCCCTATCCTAAGGATAGGGGATAAGTTGCAGATCGCGGGGGGTCCGACCGCTGGGGCCCCCCGAGATCTCTTGTATGGAGCCCCGACAGCCGGCGGGAAGGGGGCGTGTCGACCTCCGCACGAGGCGGCGGCCGACACGCCCCCTCAATACAACTCTATGGCAGAGCCGAAGCGCTGCCTTCGGCAATCTCCGGCTCTGCCATAGAGATGTATTGAGGGGGCGTGTCGGCCGCCGCCTCGTGCGGGGGTCGACACCCGCTATCTCGGCGGAGAGCCGGGGCCCCGTACAGAGAGATCGCAGGGGGCCCCAGCGGTCGGACCCCCCGCGATCTCAAACTTATCCCCTATCCTTAGGATAGGGGATAAGTTTTTCACCACTGGACTACCCCTTTAATGATGCTGGAGTGTGTTTTCCTCCCTCTGGGGAAGAGTTCCTCCATTATTCATATTATCAATAAAGATTTATTCTTGGTATCATACTTTTTGGAATGACTCAATTTTTTTCTATGTTTTCCTGTTTATCTTTCTGGAGGTCAAGTAGCATTGTAATTTTATGGGTTTCCTTTGGACACTGATACATGCTTTTTTGGTATTATTATCCCTGATACTCTATAGTCTGAGATTGTTTGTTTGAGCCCCTGTAGCATCGTCAATAAAAAAAACACCCTGGAATACCCCTTTAAAATTGACGTATTTTGACCTCTATAACTTTTTAATTTTTCCGTATATGAGGCTCATTTTTTGTGCAGTGATCTTACATTTTTGTTGGTACCACAATTGTGCATATATAACTTTTTGATCACTTTTATTCAGTTTGGATTGGAATGTGATGTTTTTTTTTTTTTCAAGTTTTATGCCATTCACTGTAGGGGATTACAAAGATTGGGGGAGATTTATCAAAACCTGTAGAGAGAAAAAGTTGACCAGTACCCCACAGCAACCAATCACATTGCTTCTTTCATTTTGAAAGAGGCCTCTTAAAAAAGCAGTGATCTAATTGGTTGCTATAGGCAACTGGTCAACATTCCTCTACACAGGTTTTGATAAATCTCCCCCATTATGTCTTAATAGTTCAGACATGTATTCACTTGGTGAATTAAACATGAGAAAAAACAGACATGGTCGCACATCAACAACATGCACCTTGATCTAATACTTCTCAGTAACATTTATTAAACTAACAGGTCGTTAATGTACTTTATGATCATGAAGTGCAAGCCCACTAGCCATGTCACGGCCACCTGTAAGTAGTGGGTCCCTAGCATAAAATGGCGACCACCACCGCCCCAACACCAGTGCCCACAGGGGGAATGACTCAACTGGCAGAGCAGCCCCAATGCCACTCAAACCAGTCCCTGGGCCACGTCACCCCACAGACACAGCGCCGGGGCAGCATCGGACGCCAAACAGCACCGCACCAGGGGGAACAGATGTAAAAAGCTCACTCACCATGTGCTCCCAGTATAAGGCTGCCAGGAGGAATAGGACCCTAATGCAGCTTCCTGACAATTATATAGGCCTGGGCTGAGGGGGAGGAGTAGAGTGCAGATCAAGCAAAAAAAAAAAAAGGTAGAAAACACAGGTGGCCGTGACATGGCTAGTGGGCTTGCACTTTATGATCATAAAGTACACTAACGGCCTGTTAGTTTAATAAATGTTACTGAAAAGCATTAGATCAAGGTGCATGTTGTGAATGTGCGACCAAGTCTGTTTTTTTTCTCAAGTTGAATTTATTTACTTGGCGATACCGAATGTGTATTTTTTTTTTTTTTTTTTTATATATTTTTTGACAAATGGGAAAAGGGGGTAATTTATATTAGGGGAGGAGCTTATTTATAGTTTAGAAAACTTTGTTTAATTCTTTTATTTACACTTTTTAAGTCCCCATAGGGGACTTTTACCTGCAATCATTAGATAGCTAACACTCAATAATGCTGGCTCAATAGGGTCTATTAGCAGTTCGAACCCGGCTCCCGCAAAGAGCAGGTGAGCAGACCCCTGGCAGGCATTTAAACCAATCGGTCCCCCACATTCAGGTTGCGAGGGTGCCATTTGGTTAGGGAGGCAATGATTGCAGTTCTTAAGTGCTGTGACTGCGATTGATCATAGCACTTATTGGAGTTAATGACTGATAACAGCTGGATCGCCATTGGCCGTTATTGACTGCACGGCTGCTCATAGTAGTTGTCACTCACAGTCTATAAAGCCTGCACAACTCCTGCACTTGCTTCAAAGTCTGAATGCTGCTCACAACGTAAATGTACACTTTGGTACATTAAGTACTATCCCACCAGGATGTTCATTTATGTCCAGTGTCCTAAATGAGTTAATTAAAGGAAAACTGTCACATATTTTCTCCCGCACTATCCACAGGTATTGGTGGATAGTTCGGGAGACGCTGATTAAAATGAGCCCTACCTTCGTCTTATCCGCGCCGCCGTTCGCCCGCAATTGTAGTTTTAATCTCTCTGTATATCCTGCTGTACCTGGCAAAGGCGGGGCTTCTGCGGGCTAATTGATGTCAGCGCCGCTCATGAATATTCATCCCTCCTGTTCTCCCTCTCCTCGCCGCTCCTAACCAGAGGGAGGGATGAATATTCATGAGCGGCGCTGACGTCAGTGTCCATTAGCCCGCAGAAGCCCCGCCTTTGCCTGTTACAGCAGGATATACACAGAGATTAAAACTACAATTGAGGGCGAATGGCGGCGCGGATCAGACCAAGGTAGGGCTCGTTTTAATCAGTGTCTCCTGCACTATCCACCAATACCTGTGGATAGTGCGGGAGAAAATATGTGACAGTTTTCCTTTAAGGACTCAGCGTTTTTGCACTTTTGGTTTTTCCTCCTAACCTTTAACCTCTTAAGGACACAGGGCGTACCAGTAAGCCCTGCGCCTGGTTCTGGTGTTTAAAACGGGGACACGCCGTGACCCCACATGACACCGGGTCGGTACCCGCTGCTATTGATAGCCGGGACCCTGGGCTAACAGCGCGCGGCACAGATCGTTGTGCGGCGCGCTATTAACCCTTCAGACGCGGCGATCAAAGTTCCCCTTACCTTGCTCCGTCGCGTCCGACTGGTGCTGGTGCGGTTGGCCGTAGGTTCCTCCTAATGCAAGACAATGCTAGACCTCATGTGGCTGGAGTGTGTCAGCAGTTCCTGCAAGAGGAAGGCATTGATGCTATGGACTGGCCCGTCCATTCCCCAGACCTGAATCCGATTGAGCACATCTGGGACATCATGTCTCGCTCCATCCACCAATTCCACATTGCACCACAGACTGTCCAGGAGTTGGTGGATGCTTTAGTCCAGGTCTGGGAGGATATCCCTCAGGAGACCATCCCCCATCTCATCAGGAGCATGCCCAGGCGTTGTAGGGAGGTCATACGGGCACGTGGAGGCCACACACACTACTGAGCCTCATTTTGACTTGTTTTAAGGACATTACAGCAAAGTTGGATCAGCCTGTAGAGGGGTTTTCCACTTTGATTTTGAGTGTGACTCCATATCCAGACCTCCATGGGTTGATAAATTTGATTTCCATTGATAATTGTTGTGTGATTTTGTTGTCAGCACATTCCACTATGTAAAGACGAAAGTATTTCATACGATTAGTTCATTCATTCAGATCTAGGATGTGTTATCTTAGTGTTCCCTTTATTTTTTTGAGCAGTGTATTTTCCATTCCTTTTGAATACACTTCTGACTTTGGCTCAAAAGTGTCTGTTTTCCAAAAAACGCCAGAAAAAAAACCTGCATGTAAGTTTGTGTAGTGTATAAAGTGGGGAAACTAGATTGTAAGAGGTTGTGAGTCTGCAGCGAGAAAACTGATAAGGTGAGAGGAGAATGTTCTTCGAGCTTAGAAACAAAGGAGATATTACAGCAAAGTCAGCAGTTAACAGTACAAGATGCGTTCAGAGATATTTGTTTGTTTGTTTTTCCAAGTTTGACAGCCGTCATTTTGATGGGGCGCAGCGGGCAACAGCTGGTCCCGATTGACCCCATTATAGTCAGTGGGGTCCATCTGGCGCCACTCTTTTTCAGCAGGAGTAGCGGGAGATAAAGATTGAGCAAGCTGTATTTTTTTTTCTCCCACTATTTTCCCCAACGGCCGCCACTCTACCGTGTCACAATGGTAGTGTGAAAGAGGCCTAATAGG
Source organism: Hyla sarda (assembly GCF_029499605.1). Taxonomy (NCBI): domain Eukaryota; kingdom Metazoa; phylum Chordata; class Amphibia; order Anura; family Hylidae; genus Hyla; species Hyla sarda. The sequence continues at coordinate 101,772,252 of NC_079190.1, read as the reverse complement.
GGGGTTTGATACCCTGTTAAAAACAAGAGGAAAGGATACTAGAAAAAAAAAAGTTGTTAAATATTTATTTAGGCGAGTAGTGAAAGCTGTAGAGAGATTATTAGGGCGAGAAGGGGAAGCCTGGAGATCCCATCCTATGTCATTGTAGCACATGCTGAAAGTGAACAAATGGAAGTGTGGGTGGGAAGGGGATCAATGCTTCTTGATTGTGTAATTTGTGATGTTGCTTTCTCTGGGGAAAACAGCTGAAAAAAATTATAAAGAAAAAAAAACTACTCCCCTTCCCATGTGCATTGCATCCTTAGCCCACACTTTGCAAAACCAGCTTCCAGGATTAAGATATTACCACATGCTATCACTCCATTGGCAACATGATTACAGAGCTAGGCTGCTGGAAAACCAGAGAAGTGTTGCTAAAAGAGCATCAGTATTTTATTTTATTTTTTTGCAAATCCATGGGTAATCCAGAACAATTGTGGATTTGTTGTGGATTTTCTTCATTAAAATTTAATGGCCAAATCAAAATCTGCATCAAAACCCATCTGATGCTTGTTATAACATGACATGCTGTGGGATTAAAGGGGTATTCCAGGAAAAAACTTTTATTTATTTATATATATATATATATATATATTTATATATATCAACTGGCTCCAGAAAGTTAAACAGATTTGTAAATGACTTCTATTAAAAATTTTTAATCCTTTCAGTATTTATTTGCTTCTGAAGTTAAGGTTGTTCTTTTCTGTCTAAATCCTCTCTGATGACACCTGTCTCGGGAAATGCCCAGTTTAGAAGCAAATCCCCATAGCAAACCTCTTCTAAACTGGGCGTTTCCCGAGACAGGTGTCATCAGAGAGGATTTAGACAGAAAAGAACAACCTTAACTTCAGAAGCTCATAAGTACTGAAAGGATTAAGATTTTTTAATAGAAGTCATGTACAAATCTGTTTAACTTTCTGGAGCCAGTTGATATATATATAAAAAAGGTTTTTCCTGGAATACCTCTTTAAAGATCCTCACCACGGATTCATTTAAAGAGTACCTGTCATCATCTAAACTTTCCCTGATCCCCCTTCCCATCTGTCCCTTACTCTAACTATGCCTATCCCTGTGTTTATTGAGGTTTAAAACGATGTGGAAATACCTTTTTTTTATCCCTCTTCATTAGCTCAGGAGCACTGTCTTTCTGAGGGGTGGAAGGAGGCGGGTCCCGGCAGGCATGATGTCACATGAAGCCTGGCTGGGACTCTGCTTCTGACAGTCTTCCTGTATGCTGCTCTCCCTCTGCAGCAGTGTTTCCCAACCAGGGCACCTCCAGCTGCTGCAAAACTACAACTCCCAGCATGCCCAGACAGCCAACAGCTGTCCGGGCATGCTGGGAGTTGTAGTTTTGCAACAGCTGGAGGCACCCTGGTTGGGAAACACTGCTCTGCAGCGTGCATACAGACTAAGTACAGGGGAGGGACGGCAGCCTCTCTCTCTCGCTCTCTCGCTCTCTCTCTCTCTCTCTCTCTCCTGTGTCTCTCTGCACTAAAAAGTCAATGCTGAGAACCAGGGGCTGAGGGAGCAATTACAGAGGCAGTGATTAAGATGAAGGTCAGGGGGGGGCACAGAGCAGGGAGTGCAGTGAGATAATACAATGTATAAGATAATGTGTGGTGAGGGGCAGGGAGAACACAGAGCAGGGGGGAGAGGGAGGTGACTGGCTGTTATGAGAGGCATGTGCAGGCTTGTAGCTCACAGTGAGCTGAGAGTACTGAACTTCCGGTGGACGGACCAGAGCCCTTTCAGCATTAGTCCTAAAAGCTGTACACTTACTATGAAAAGCATAGGATGCTGCTTGCAGACCAGGCATAGAAGAGTGACCCCTAGTGGCCAAAAGTATAAAATGAAAAAACTGGTATAAATATTAATATTTTTTAATGAAGATATATTACAATATGTCTTCATTAATGATTATGAACAACATATTAAAAGTTTTTGTTGATGACAGGTACTCTTTAAGCGCAGAACATTACCGCAGCATATGAAATTGTTTAAATCTGACTTTGCTGCTATTGTAGTCTTCTGCTACTACATGTCATATTCACATATTCAGCCTAATCCTTTTAACCTGTAATTTTTTTTTTTTGTTAATACGTTTTTACTTGTTTGTGGATTTACTCTTTTTTTTTTTTCTAATGTATGCTGTGAAAGTGAAACTGAATGTAGCCAAGATTACAGTTCTCAAATTTTCTTTGGTTCACAAATCTGTATTTTTAGTCAACTATATGACCATAAAAGATTGGTTATTAAATTGATTTCTATACTTTCAAGTATATTCCTGGATTTATAAATACCAAGTTAAAATTAAAAACCAATTACCCCCAATAATATCTAATTAGAATAAAATCTTCCAGTATTCCTGTAGGACTTCGCTTTCCGTCACTGATGAAAAGTGCTGTATCACTTTGATGGCTGCTGTGCGTTATCTTGTGCTAGGGTTATTCCAGGGTTATTTCGGCTGTACAAGGCATTCGAACCATGTCCTCAATATCACAGCTATGCCGCGTCTCACCAGTAGGAGGGGCTTTTCCAGCAGCTGCTTCTGGCTTCATAAATTCTGCTATAAATATCAATGAGCCAATGACTGCAGACACAGGCTATGTGTGCTGCCATTGAACCTGACAGGGTTTTGATCAAGCTTCTTATTTCAGTGACCGTTGCACTAGGACTCTACCTCTGCTTCGCCTTTTTTAAGCTCCACAAAAGAAAAAATAATTTTTCTGGTTAGTAGATTTTCAGCTCAATTCACATGATGCATTTAATACTTGCATGTCCTCAGGAAGTTGCTCTTTGTAGGGTGTTGCATGTATGTATACGACACTATAGAATTATTACATTCCCAAGAATCTCAATGTACATATTTATTGAGTAATATTTGTTATACATCTTACAATGTTCCAAGCTTTGTAAAGTCTGTATTCTAGTTTGAGTTCCTTTTTATACTCTACGTATTTTTTATGTCTACAGGTGCAGTTTTTTATTGCACTAGCTAGATGTGCAACATAATGAATGGGATTTACCAGCTTTCATTTTCACCCTGGAACATATTAATTGTTTTGTGCCATAATTTGATATAATATGGTGCAGCTCTCAGGCTACTAATCTTACCTTAATTTTCTACTTTTATGGCACTTTGGAAGTCGCACTAGCTCTTTTCCAACATTCCTTCCTTCAATGCAATTTAACCAATTGCATTGATAAATATTCAATTTCTGGCATGCATTTTTATTGTTAGCATGGTCTTGGTTATTTGGAATTTACCATTCACAGAGAACACAACACAAACATTCAAGCTCTTATGTACTCGAATGTTTGCTCTTGAAGTCTATATACATATTTCTACTTAAAGGGGTACTCCGCTGCTCAGCGCTTGAAACAAACTGTTCCGAATGCTGGAGCTGGCGCCGGGAGCTCCTGACATCATAGCCCTGCCCCCTCATGATGTCACGCCCGCCCCCTCAATGTAAGTCTATGGGAGGGGGCGCGACGGCTGTCATGCCCCCTCCCATAGACTTGCATTGAGGGGGCGGAGCGTGATGTCATGAGGGGGTGGGGCTATGACATCACGAGGCGCCGGTTCCAGCGTTCGGAACAGTTTGTTCCAAATGCTGAGCAGCAGAGTACCCCTTTAAAAAATCCTTTGTGTGGCATTTATGTTGTTTTCTACGCTGCTGCTCCCAGTGTGTGACCTGGCCTTATGCATGTGCACTACTTAGTGCTCCCCCACATTACACTTACCCCTGATGCTTTATGTATACGTTGGAAACTTGTCAAAATGGAATGCCAAAATATGTGTGTACATACTGTCACAGGCCCCATTGACTTTAATGGTGCAAATATAGTCAACTAGTAACTGTTCATGTCATTACCTGCATGTATACATTTACTTTGTAAAATTCAAAAGCGTAGTGTGCTTCTGAGTGCCGCTTCATAAACGCATGCATGATGAAAATGAGCCCTTACACTGATACACTCTGCATTGAGTACAGTCAGCTCTCATTTAGTAAATAGCCTGCAAATACATGAAAAGTCTTCTGTAGCATCATATGCTGAGATTAGAGATGAGCGAACTTACAGTAAATTCGATTCGTCACGAACATCTCAGCTCGGTGTTTGCTGACTTTAGCCTGCATAAATTAGTTCAGCTTTCAGGTCCTGGAAAAGGTGGATACAGTCCTAGGAGACTCTTCCCTAGGACTGTATCCACCTTTTCCAGCCCACCGAAGCACCTGAAAGCTGAACTAATTTATGCAGGCTAAAGTCAGCAAACACCGAGCTGAGATGTTCGTGACGAATCGAATTTACTGTAAGTTCGCTCATCTCTAGCTGAGATGTCATGCAAATATCTTGACTTGCATTGATATAAGCAAGCGAACTTACAGTAAATTGGCTCATAGCGAACCTCGCAGCTTGGCTCCTGTTTACTTTAGTCTGCATAAATTACCGTATTTTTCGCCCTATAGGAAGCACCGACGTATAAGACGCACCCAATTTATAGGTGCAAAATCTTAAAAAATAAAGAATTTGAACCCAATAGTGGTCTTCAACCTGCGGACCTCCAGATGTTGCAAAACTACAACTCCCAGCATGCCCGGACAGCCGTTGGCTGTCCGGGCATGCTGGGAGTTGTCGTTTTGCAACATCTGGAGGTCCGCAGATTGAAGACCACTGCATAGGAGGTAATACTCGCGTGTCCCCACCGCTCCTGACCCGTCACCGCTGCCCTGGATGTCGCTCCATCGCTGTTGCGGTGTCCCCGTCTCTCCGGAACGTCTCTGCTGCCAGCCGGGTATCCTCGCTCTCTGTCGCCGCCATCACATTGTTACGCACGCCAACGCACGTACGCGATGACATGATGACGAGGAAGGAGAGCGCCGGCCATACAGGGGATCCCTGAATGGAGAAGACACCGAGGAGGCAGGTAAGGTCCCTCCCGATGTCCTGTGAGCACTAACCCGGCTATTCAGTCGGGCTGTTCGGGACCGCCGCGGTCCCGAACAGCCCGACTGAACAGCCAGGTTAGTGTCACTTTCCCTTCAGGCGCGGCGGTCAGCTTTGATCGCTGCGTCTGAAGGGTTAATACAGGGCATCACCGCGATCGGTGATGTCCTGTATTAGCCGCGGGTCCGGCCGTTGAAGACTGCAGGGACCGCCGCCATAGGGGTGTATTCGCCGTATAAGACGCACCGACTTTTTCCCCCCAGTTTTTGGGAAGAAAAAGTGTGTCTTATACGGCGAAAAATACGGTAGTTCAGCTTTCCAGGGGCTCTGGTTGCCTGGAGAAGTCCGGGATGACAGTCTTAGGTCTCCTAAGTCTGTATCTGCCTTTTCCAGGAAACTGGAGCCCTTGGAAAGCTGAACTAATTTATGAAGACTGAAGTAATTAATCAACAGCCAAGCTGTGAGGGTCGCTATGAGCCTATTTACTGTAAGTTCGCTCAACTCTAATCAGGTCTTAAGTGCTGCAGGAGCGCATAGGAACTGAGTTCCTGCACTTTTCACACTGCAGAAACATCATTCCCATTAGCAGAAGTCCTGCAGGGCCAGTCCTTGAGTGGAAATCTTGGGTAAGTTCCCACACTTTTTGTGGGGCAGTGGAGAGAAAAAGCATGTGAGGTGTGACCTCCTGTACATCAGGGAGAGGGAAGCTAACCATGTGTTCAGGGAGCACACACCAGCAGAAGTACACCAGAAATATGTTCATGTCACTTTACCTATTACTATGTGACTTTATGTCCTATATTTCAGCCTTTGTTTCCTATATTTTACATGCTGACTCTGTATTTCAGTATTGATGCAGTTTTACAGATTTAAAGTTAAATAATACTTAGATTGTTTTACTGTAAAGTTGTAAATTTAAAGGGTTATCCTAGCCTCAGAAATGTATTTTTTTTATTTTATTTTTTTAAGTGATTCAATATGATATATAAAAAAAGAAGCCATATTTACCTGTTGCGTTAACCCACATCTGCCATTTGTGCAACATTGCTTCCTGGTTTTTTTGACATGTTATCCCAGCAAGAACAGGCCACAGTGGGGACCTACCACAGGCAGTAACTGGTTGAGTGGGGAGTCCCTGTAGGAACGATGCATCACAAAAACCATGAAGCAGCAGTAAGCAGGTGAGACTGGAAGCTGTTGGAACAGTAGCTTCAGGGTCTAGGCTCATAGAGGGGAATTTATCAAGCAATTTAGATGGCTTTTTTTTTGTCTAAATTTGTCACAGGAAAACTCCCAGGCAGGTTCCATGCGACTTTTCCTGTGACATTTCATTTAGAATGTTTAATTTTTATGACCACGAAGTAATCTGATTTAGATCACTTTGTGCAGTGGTCACTAATTTATCATGTGCGACATTCTGCGAAAAGTCGCACTGACCATATTTAGAAGAAATCACAGGGCATTTCAACCCTGCCCTGTATGTCTCCATACGACAATTATATTAAGGTCCGTGCGACTTGTAATAGAGCTGTCGCATGGCCCGCCACTGCTCTGCGACATTTAAACAGAGCAGTTCAGCAGGCATTCATCAACATCCGTGCACCATTTGATAAATTTATCGCACGGATGCCACTTTGCCTGCAACTTTTTTTTATCTAAAGTGAACAAAAAACAAGTTCTCTTTTAATAAATGCCCCTCATTAAGTCTAAACAAGCTCTGGTCAAATGAAACCTTCGATGATTGGTTCCTTTGGGCAAAACCAGACCATTGATAAATCTGGGCCATTGCCTTCAAAAAAGATTAATAATTATAGTAGTAATAATTTTTTTTAAAAAAGCTAGAAAAAAACCATATCAAAACAGCCCTATTTGTCATGAAAAAATAATTTCTGTAGGCCAAGAAATAAAAAGTTAAATTCTGTCAGCTGCATTTCACGTTCCAAACTTCTGACACTATATTAGATAGCTGTAAGGAGAAGGAGACACATGGTGCCTTTCATATATCTATCTGTATTTCCATAACAAAGAAAAATACTTTTATTCTCTGGTGCAGAGTCAAAGAGGTGTTCCCAATTCCCTGAAGTGCTGAGGGCTGGAACACCCCTCATTCCCCCTCCCAACCCTGTCACTGCCTGATTGACAGTCAAGGCTAAGCCCTGTTTCTAAATCTTGTTTCTGTACTGTTTCCATACAATTTGGCTCTTATTTACTAAGAGTGTTGTGTAGGTTTCTTTGTGGGTTTTAATTCCCTACAATTTATTTTCCACAGTATTTACTAAGGTTTCCCTACATTTTCCACTTTCCCTACACTTTGCTTTTTTTTATACCTGCTCTGACCTGTAGGGTTTTCCCCAGCTGAAATCCACCACATTTTCTGTGGAAACTTTAGTAAATATGTTGGGATTTTGTTAAAATGTCGGGAACACGTCCCCTTTTCCCGATGGCCATGCCCCCTTTTCAGGTTTTCTTAGCAAAATGGAGAGTTAGTTGGTGTTTTTTCAATTCAGGCGCAATTTCAGGCGCAAATTCAGGCGCAGACAGAAATTCAGGTGCATATTCTGGCGCAGACAGAATTTCAGGCGCAATGCGCCCGAAACTGGCGCACAACCCGACAAAACATGTCGGGTTTGCAATAGTAAATGAGGGCCATAGTGCGCAGGTGCGAGGCTTGTAAACAGGACAGAGCTTCCAACGAACTATCAGTAGAGCGGGGATGGGAGGGGGGGAGTAAGTAGGCGTTCTAGCACCCATCACTTAAGGTCCATGTTATGGAAGTTCAGACAGATATATGAAAGGTACCATGTGTCTCCTTGCAGTAACAGCATGTAACAGCGTCAGCAGCTTGGAATGTGAATTGCAGCTGACGGATTCTCTTTAAAAGCAATTTAACCACTTAATATGCTAAAAAATCTGTATACAGTGTCTGGTAATTTAGGACTGAAACAATCTGGTTCTTAAGGGGTTACGTTCAGAAGGACATGTAAGTATTTGAGACCTGAATTGGTCATTTTGACGTATGTGATGAGCGTTGCTAAGCCGAATACCGTGCTGTATCTTCTGTTTAGCTGCCTTTTCTGCCGTACCTGATCAGATTACTGAGCACTGATTTCTTTGTCTATTCTGCCAGCCATGAACCTTCCTGAATAACATCTATTATCTACTCCAGTACATTTGCTGTGGTTTCTTGTCTGGGGTCTCTTTCTAGCTTCCAGTGTAGTGGTCTTGCAGTTGTAATAAACGCAGTCATAAGTAGAATGGTAACATCATTTGCTTCCAGCCGGAAATTCATTCAAGAAGGACCATCTATAGGGGAATAAACCTGACCCGAACCTCTGTGCTTTTATTATCAGATAGCCTGGAAGAAGACAGCCTCACGTCTGGAAGCTCCAGTGAGACAGAGACTGGTAAGAGATTTTGCACCATATAGTATTATTTTGGCTATTTATTGTTCAGTACTAGTTGTATACAAAAAACGTTCATGAAAGCTGAGCTTATAAATGATAAATTACGTAGCAGCAGCTGCTCCTAGCAGACATGGCCGCCCCCTACACATGCATTGCTTGGAGCAAAGCTCGGTACAGCGGCCATGTGACCTTGAGGGATCTGGTAAGGTAACAGATTATTTGCTGCATTTGGAATATTTACTCCTTATAAACCAAGAATAATTTGAGCAAGCAAAAATATTGGAGCTTGTTATGTGTGTACTAGTTAATGTTATGTTAGATTACAAATGTACAGTGATCCCTCAACTTACAATGGCCTCAACATACAATCGTTTCAACATACAATGGTCTTTTCTGGACCATTGTAACTTGAAACCAGACTCAACATACAATGTACAGACAGTCCAGATCTGTGAAACGTGTCAATGGCCGGAAGAACCGACCAATCAGAATGGGCAATTTACTGGTAAAACCCCTGTATTACTGAAGTGTATGCACTGACTGATGTCTGGTGGCGCCCCCTACAGTACAGGGAGGTATTACATGTTCTGTACTCTTTACCTGTGCCAGGGTTACCTGCTCCTTTGGACACCAGGTGAGGGCGGCTCCATGTTACTTTTTTAGGACATTGCGTGTTCTGTACAGGACCCTGAAGAAGCTCCTGTCCTCTACATAGACCAGTGTTTCCCAAGCAGGGTGCCCCCAGTGGTTGCAAAACTACAACTCCCAGCATGCCCGGACAGCCTTTGGCTGTCCGGGCATGCTGAGAGTTGTACTTTTGCAACAGCTGGAGGCTTCCTGCTTGGGAAACACTGACATAGACAGTGATTTACAGCTCCCAGCAGATCTTTCTTACATTTATATGTAAGGATTTGCTTTATCTCTTAGTTATCTACTTATTTTTCTTTAATTCTCACTTTTTCCTATTTTTGGTTGACATTTTGGTGCCTTCAGAACCAATTACCAGGTTTCCATAGAGTTGTGGTCTCAACGTACAATGGTTTCAACATACAATGGTCGTCCCGGAACCAATTAATATTGTAACTTGAGGGACTACTGTATACACAAACCTCTCAAAGGATGCATCCCAATTTAAATGGAAGGAATATGCACTTTGACAAAAATGTTTTCTAAATATTTAAATTAAAGATAAATATATATATTTTTTTTTTTGTATATGCCTTTCTCTGTACATGTTTACACACTAATTTTTTAATTGACTGTTATCTAAAATTGGCTAATAGTTGGGCAAGTAATCTTTCATTTAGGAAAGATCTTTCGTCCACAAATAATCTTTCAAAACAAGAATATTCCCAAAATGTTCCGAGAAAGATTATGATCAATGACACTGGGTAAACTATAAAGGTGTGGAAAGTTTAAACAACTGTAATGACCAATATAGTCTAAAATGGATAAGGCTATATTTGTGAAATGGTTGAACAACCATTGTACAAACAATCATCATCCTCCCTTTTTCTAATATGTATGGCCATATTAAAGACATTATGTAGGAATAGATACAGAGCTAATTTCTTTTAAAAACAGAGCCACCCCTGTCCTTAGGTTGTATTTGATATTAAAATTTGACTCCATTCACTTACAGCCACTTACAAACTAAGGGGGCATTTACACTACATTTTGGGCATGCAGCTACCGGATCCAGCGGAGAAATTTAAAAAAACTGTCCGCTGTCGTATCCCTGCCAGACCCCCACCACATCCCATTTATTTAAGTGAGCCGGCAGGAGTCAGATTGTGACTCTGGTCGGCTCATTTTTGCACCATATCAGATTTATTGCGGACTGAAAGTTGCGCAAATCCCGGTTTTCTGTCCGGCAGCAAAACTGGATATGGTGCAAATATGAGCCAACCAGAGTCACAATCTGACTCCAGCCGGCTCACTTAAATAAATGGGATGCGGCGGGGATATGGCAGCGGACGTTTTTTTAAAATTTCCCTTCCAGATGCAGCAGCCTTATGCCCAAAACGTAGTGTGAACCTAGCTGCAATACCACACACAACCTGTGGACATGTGATGCTATTTATTTATTTTTTATTTAAAAAATAGACTGGTTTTCTAATCCTGGATCACCACTTTAAAGGGGTTTTGCAATTTCAGCTATTGATGGCATATTCTCAGAATAGGCCATTAATATCTGATTGGCAGGGTGCCTATCTGCCTGTATCCCGGCCGATTAATCTGTTGGGTGAGCAGCAGCAGTCAGATATATGCTGTGTACATCAGAAGCCTCTGCTCTGCACATGTGTAGTGGTGGTGTTGTGTTACTGCAGTGCAGCTCCCGTTCACTTTCGTGGGAGCTGCACTGCAGTAACCAGGCACCACCACTGCACAATGTACAGAGCCAAGGCTTCTGAAGGCTGATGTACATGATATATATATATAATCAGGGTGCTGTGGCTTGCCTGAACAGCTAATTGCCGGGGGTGCAGGCTGATAGCCTATTTTAAGAAAAGGCCATCCATATCTGAAATTGGAGAACCCTTCCAAGACTACACACAAGTTTATAGTCTGTAGCCATGGAGACACATAGGACTGCACAGGAGAAAAACAATTATTCACCATGTTGGATTTCAGTATGTAGCTGTGTATTCCGTATCCACATGGCACTAAACATACGTGCCTGAATTATATATATGAATGTGGTTGTTGGCCAATTTACATCACATATTTGCCATTCAGGCTGACAGTCTAGTTCTAGACATTTATATATGCTCTGCTGTCGCGGGAAGCATTGGACTGGCAGGTTGGATTATTATATTGATAGATAATAACCTTTCGGTTAACTGTGGTAGCCCTTGGGGGGTGTATGGTAGTTGGGGTGTTGTTTCAGTAAATGAGGGGTTAATGTTAACCCTATAGTTCATGACGCCAGGCTGAGGGCTAGTATGCTGAGTTAATTCTCCGGCCTATCGCCGCCCTTCCCAGTAACGATAGGTGCATATACAAAATGACTGAAGGTCCACAAGGTACTGGAACTTGAACAAACTTTACTGAAAGGCTTGCGGTACATCCAATGCACAATAACAGTCTCAGGAATACAGTCTCTATATAGTGCAATGACTGACAGTTGTTGCAGACCTTGACTTTTAGATACAGTCTCTGAATTTAGGGTAATATTTGCAGATCCGTCCGGATTTAGGGGATAGATAAGGTCCGGTGATCATGCAGAGTGCTTAGGGATTGATACACTCTCAATTTAGAATCGATCAGCCGTTGCCGCAAGGCTCGGGCCTAACTCACTGTGGGAGATCGCTGTACAGGTCCTTTCTCGTCAGGAGCGCAGGAGCAAAGAGAGCAATGGCCGGCGCTCCCTTATATGGGCAGGGGCAGGGCCGTTTTGTATTGTATTGGTCTCGGTAACTGTCACTCACCGTTACAAGGAGTGATGGGTAGAATATGTCACAGGGACCTCCAAAGGTCCTTAGGCAAAAACCATAGAGTTTACCTGATCACGTGACCCGCAGGTCCTGCTACGCTGTATACAGGTAATTAACTATTTATAGACATTTATACAATCATATTTACATGCATCCTAAATAAACCATTAGCTCAATAACTATCTAGATGAGAGGTGACCAGGGTTGAACTAGACAATGGGGACCCCGACGTCCCAGGGACTCTGGCTAAGGGGACCCACATACCCAGGTACCGGATAGGATACGTTACCGGGACACCACAAACCCCCTTACTTAAGATAAGTCGACCTCAACGCCTGTCCCCTAAGACAGAGGGACTAGGACAGGATGATCTATAAATTTGCTATGCATCCTAAGTAAACATTGAACACATTTACATTCTCTGATACTCTTACTAGTATCTGGACTAGACAATAGAAATCTATCTAGACATTGGTGCTATCTAGACATAAATGCTATCTAGACATTAACAAAGCTATCTATCCTTTAGTTTCTAGCTTCTTAGACATTTTCATTAAGCTTACTATACATTCTACGCTTACTAGACAATTAGGCAGCTATCTGACATGTAGTTTCTAGCTCCTAAGACATTTTAGTAGCTCTCTACACATTCTTGGAGGCTAAACTGAACAATAGTATAACTCTCTATACATGAGACTATCTAGACATTAGTTCAGCTCTATATACTTTTAACGTCAAGCTGACTAGACAATTTTATTATCTCACACATTTTATTTCTTTGCCAACAATAAGTTACCTGTAAGTACACATAAGGTTATACTGGCTAGCCGGAAGCTAGGTCACAGTAAGGGTGGCTGCTAGGGTCTATCAGCTACACGCTACTTACCCCTAGAGCACTTTCAAAACAACCTAACTAGGTTATTCTTAGAATTATGTGTTTAATTCTGTATTAGCAAGAGCACCTACTGGCCAGACAGAGCATCTCACACACGCAATGAAAGAGAAGAAGTGTACCTAACAGTGGCAGGAATTGGGTATCAATATGCTACAATTCCTAAGTGTTTTCTTAAGTGAGATATTTATTTTGATGTATGTACTAGAGAAACTTGAGGTAGTACATTTAAGTTAGTAATCTAGGGTACAATGTGTGCAAGTACTATTTTAAGGGGCAATGTTCCCTATTGTTTTTATTGAGACAGGTGCTAGCGATGGGCGACAGCAATAATACTACCCTCGGAGGAGCCGAGGTGTCCCCTGTTGAGTTACCTACTAAACACCTTTTAGCATTTTACACATTTGTATGTACAAGAATTATTTATGTTTTTAGCGTTGAGTGTACACGTGCAGTACATCAATATTTTCTGTGTACAGCTCTGACTTAATTTTTTTTTATGTACATAGGCATTAGACTATTTTTTTCTATGCACAACCTTTACTTACTATTTATGTACACAGACACAAGGATACCTTCCTGTGTACGGAACCATATACATATTTACTATACAGACTTACACAATTATCAACACTCCAACATGGTTCAGGCGCATTCACCTGATAAGTGCAACATTTAGCATAAGAGTTCTTATGAAGCTGCTGGTATATACATAAAGCAGACGTGTAAGGATCAGCAGTCCACCTACACTAGGAGTCCATGGAAGGGAAATATACAAAGTGGTGTGTAAGTATCAGCAGTCCACCTACACTAAGAGTTCATGGAAGAGGAAGGTAAACACGGCCTTAACCACAACTCAGCCCAGTACAGTCCTTGATGAATCTCCTACAGGCTGGGAGTCCCTTGACTTAATAGTCAGGCACAAGCTTAGTGGTTACGTTGCTGAACTTTGAACTGGAACAAACTTAGCACAGTCCTGCTAGGCACAATTCTTGAACTTGGTTGCTGTAAGACAAAAATAGTTAGACAGAAAAACAATAGGACATTACTTTAGAGTCTCTTTAGAAGATGTTCTTCTTTACTCTTGTAGTGCCTCTCTTGGTTCCCCTATATCTGCCAACATCAGGGGCAGGTGCAGAATTGACATAGCTTTGCCACACCACATTGGTGAGGATGGAGTTGTGGATGGCAGCTTGAGAGGGGGTTATAGGCTTACTAGCCGGGAAGTGGGGACAATAGGGCTTGAGTTCCATCTCCAATCTAGGATGGACCCATGACTCTTTCGTTGGTACCTCAGGAACAGGCAAACTCTCATGGCTCCGAGAGGGCCTAGGTACATATGTTGGTACCCCAGGGTTAGACAAACTCTCATTACTCCGAGAGGGTCTAGGTACTGACTTGGGTGGCCGCAACTTTGGCCTACTTTCTTCACCCTGTGCAGAACTTGACTCTCGACGGTATGAAGAAGATGAAGAGCTTGACTCTTTGCTGTACATAGAAGATGATGAACTTGACTCTTTAGGCTCCTGCTCCTTGGGTACGCTGGTGGAGGCTTTAGGAGCAGACCTTTTCGGCCTCAAGTTGAAGGGATCAGACTCCCAATCCGTTGACGGGAAATATTTGAAAGGAAGCTGTGTTGGGGCTGTTGGTCTGGTGACCGCTGCAGCCCATTCTCCACGAAGGCTCTGGACGGGGGTGTACTCCACAATTTCACCCACCTGCACTGTGGGCTCCAAGTAACCATGCCTGGGTACTGGTTTCCCATTCCCTGCAATTACTCTAAACTCTGCTTCCTGAGGGTCACACAACCTTTCTGGGCCCCAGTACTTATAAAAAACACCCTGCGGAATAGTGGATACCGGAGACCCCGTATCTATCAGAGCTTGTAACCGGATACCTTAAATCATCACCTGTACATAAGGACAAGAAGCAACATACATAGACAGTCCCTTCTTGTCGCTGGTTGATTCTGGAGCTTCAGCTTCTACTCCTGGGGTGCGGTCCTCGACCCCAGGGGACGCCCGTTTAAAGCCCAGCATTGGCTCTTCCAGTGTCCATTCTTGTTACAATAGCTACAGACGGATCTCTGACTCCTAGGTGGTCTCACAGGAGGTGTACCAGGTGGACCAACAGGGCGAGGGTCAACCTTCTTAGGTGGTGGTGTTGCAGATCTAGAAGGGTTTGGCCATACAGCCATTTCTTTAAAGACCTTTGCTAACTGTTCAATGTCCTGTTTAATGTCTTGTAAGTCATCTGTCCAAGGGCTAGAAGAAGGTGTTGGCGGGGCAGATTGAGAAGGGACAGGTGGCTGGGGCCCGGGCCCCGGAGATTCGGTAGCGGGGACACTAGTCTCTTCTGTCTGAGGTCCCGACTCTATTACTTTAACCGCAAGACTCTTAAAAGCTGGGAAAGCCATGTCGGGATTTTGCACGGCCAGCATCCTAAGTTGGGCCTTGTCCCATTTGTTCAGTGCCTCTTCTATAAAACTGTCTATCAGTACTCTATTGCCCTGATCGGGCGTGATGCCGTCCAACTTCTGTACCGCCTCTAATGCGCTCTGCAAAGCTACTGCATATGCTCGGAGAGTCTCACCTGGCTTCTGGCGCCGTTCATAGAGTCGGAGGCGTACCTCCGAGGAAGAATGAGATTCAAACACTTGAGAAAGTCCTTCAAAAATCTGTCCCACTGTAGCTTTATCAGCCGCTGGCCAGGTGCAAAGTTCTTCAAAGGCGGGTCCCTGGGGCTGTCCCAGAAGCAGCTGTATCTGTTGATGAGGGGGAAGTGCATAAAATCCAAAGAGGCTGTAGAATTTTTCTTTAAAGTCTCTTAATGTAAAAGGGTCACCATTGTAGGTGGGAAGCACAGGATTCCCCAAGAAGACAGGTACAGCAACAGGGGCTCCCAACACATAGGGAGAGACTGAAGGTGGACTTGCTGGGTCCTGCTCCGCCTGTGATGGAGGTCTTGCTGGAATCACAGGTAGAGCATGTCTTTGTTAGGTAGAAAGTGTTGGTGAAGGCGGCAACACCCTTCTGACTTGGGGAGGAGACCCCATTGGTGGGGCCACTGGAGCATCGCCCCCTTGCTGTTCAGATGGGGACTGTGGGGCTGCAGGTTCTGACATCTCTGTATTTGGTATGCTGGCCCTTTAAATAGATCTTGAATTCCTAGGTCCCAAGGAGATACGCAGTTGTTCTCTAATCTGGAACTTGAGAGTGTAGATTTCAAATTTGAGAGCGGTGACCTGAAACTCAACAGCCTTTAATTGAAATTTGAGTGCGTTGATCGGCAGCTGAAGCGACTCTACATAGGACTTCAATTCGGCAATCTGGTGTCTCAGAGTCCCGTACTGTTCCGGCTCCTCACAGCTTCCATCCCGTTGTCGCACTCTGCGCCTTTTCCCGCGCTGAACTGTCTCTCTTTGTTGGTTTCTGGCACTAGACTCCAACAAAATGGCCGCCGCGGCACCGAGAGCTTTGGTGGGCCGGGTCTCTGGATCACGCGCGCAGGGATGTCCCGCGCTAACTTGTAGCTCCGCTGTACTATTCACCTCCCCCTTACTTTACATGCACACTTCCTCCACACTTCCACTTCCACAATCCCTTACAAGGAGTATAAGTCACAGTACATGAATAAAGTTAGTTTTCTGGGGGGGGAGTACACTTTCACTAGTGGCAACTGTAGTAGGCACACACCCGAATCCTGTTCGTGCAACGCCAAAAAGGCTTTGTGGTAGCCCTTGGGGGGTGTATGGTAGTTGGGGTGTTGTTTCGGTAAATGAAGGGTTAATGTTAACCCTATAGTTCGTGATGCCAGGCTGGGGGCTAGTATGCTGAGGTAATTCTCCGGCCTATCTCCGCCCTTCCCAGTAACGATAGGTGCATATACAAAATGACTGAAATTCCACAAGGTACTTGAACTTGAACAAACTTTACTGAAAGGCTTGTGGTACATCCAATGCACAATAACAGTCTCAGGAATACAGTCTCTATATAGTGCAATGACTGACAGTTGTTGCGGACCTTGACTTTTAGATACAGTCTCTGAATTTAGGGTAATATTTGCAGATCCGTCCGGATTTAGGGGATAGATAAGGTCCGATGATCATGCAGAGTGCTTAGGGATTGATACACTCTCAATTTAGAATCGATCAGCCGTTGCCGCAAGGCTCGGGCCTAACTCACTGCGAGAGATAGCTGTACAGGTCTTTCCTCGTCAGGAGCGCAGGAGCAAAGAGAAAGAGCAATGGCCGCCGCTCCCTTATATGGGCAGGGCCGTTTTGGATTGGTCCCGGTAACTGTCACTCACCGTTACAAGGAGTGATGGGTAGAATACGTCACAGGGACCTCCAAAGGTCCTTAGGCAAAAACCATAGAGTTTACCTGATCACGTGACCCGCAGGTCCTGCTATGCTGTATACAGGTAATTAACTAACTATTTATAGGCATTTATACAATCATATTTACATGCATCCTAAATAAACCATTAGCTCAATAACTATCTAGATGAGAGGTGACCAGGGGTGAACTAGACAATGGGGACCCCGACGTCCCAGGGACTCTGGCTAAGGGGACCCACGTTCGCAGGTATCGGATAGGATACGGTACCGGGACACCACATAACTATGATAGCATGTTGTCTGGCAAATGTAGGAGTATTGGCAGGCATTGGTTTTAGCGTACAGTGCTTAGTCATTCCAAATCATGTGTGTATTGACATGTATTCTAAAACTGTACGCATGTGGTTGCGTACTAGTCTACTTTTCCAGCATCATTTTTATTTGTTTATTTGGCCCGTACAAGCTGAGTGCTATGAATAAAGGATTATGTTTGGCTGACTCTGCAGAGAATGTAACCTGTAGTGACAATCTGGCATGTCATACTTGGGGATAGTGTGACTTACAAAACACTGTAGGACACTTCACTCTGCCTCACTCCGCAGGTGGCTTGGAAGGAGTCGGGCTCTCAGGAACTGGTTTCATGCATTTGTGTTGCTTACAGATAAGAAAATGTTGCACCAGAAATCTAATCACCATGATGCCCAGACGCTGGGAATTGGCAAAGCTATTGCTGTTCTTACATCAGGAGGAGACGCTCAAGGTAATTAAATCTTTTGAGTATTTTCTTTTAATATATGTATAAAAAATCATAACACTATGCACTGTAATAATGATTATACAGTATGTTGGGTCTTTCTCAGAAACAGTTATCTGATTTTTTTCCTTATTAGATAAACATTTTCATAGCCATTGTTTCTGCACTGAAGTGATATCATAAGCTGGCCAAAGACGCATAGACTTTTTGATTGGGATGGCCAATAAGAAGTGTTCATTGTGGCGATAGTATAATTACAAAAAGGATTTTGGAGACTGGCAAATTCTCATTGCTATAGATGTAATATTAAAGTGTACCTTGTAATATTAAAGAGTTTTTTTTTTTTTTTTTAAATGATCGTGCAGCACTGATGCATTTTGCATTTGGCGCCTAAATGCTGTAAATGAGGCGCTGTTATCCATGCCACTCGTCACTATGGCACTGAGTCTCTCTAGAGATGGTGCTATGGAGAAGGAGCAGGAAGCTTCATCGTCTGTTGCACAGCTACGAGCAGTGGGGGCAGTGGTGCCTTACAATTACAGGTTAACTCTAAATTACACCAGAATTAATCCAGTGCATCTCAGTACCAAACATATTAGGGTTTAATCCAAATGAAGCATTGAACCTACAAAATACTTTATACAATTTCCAATCTGATAATTGATATTTTGTTAAAAACATTAATTCTTAACAGGTAGAAGTAATCCAAAAAGTCAGACGATAACTGCAACTGATCAATATCCTATCCAAATCAGTAGCCTATTATATGACACAATATTCTATTAATTTGGTGAATAATCATGTCACAGTGTTACTATGCGGTTCTTATAACAAAGCTGAACATGATCAGAGATATGTCTGGGCATTGGCTTCCCAACTTACAGTGAACATTCCAGACTGTTAGTAGAAATGTCTTGTCCTGACCTATTGAAGCAGTTGCTGTTTGCTACGTCCTTGCACAGATAATAACTGTGCTCCTGTCTCTCTCATTCTCTTTTTTATTTTTATTTATTTATTTATTTTATTTCAGTCTCTCTCTAATATTTTTTAATTATTTTATGTTGACCAATAAAACATACATGGATTGTCAGCACACTTAATGCAGTTAAACCCATGAGATGTGTCCTTGTACCCTCTCAGTTCTCACTGGGTGAAATATATGCTTTAGACTAAGGCTTAAAGGGGTACTCCGCTGCTCAGCATTTGGAACAAACTCTTCCGAACGCTGGAGCCGGGAGCTTGTGACGTCATAGCCCCACCCCTTCATGACATCATGCACTGCCCCTCAATACAAGTCTATGGGAGGGGGTGTGACAGCTGTCACGCCCCCTCCCATAGACTTACACTGAGGGGGCGGGCGTGACGTTGTGAGGGGGTTGGGACTATGATGTCACGAGCTCTCAGTGCTGGCTCCAGCGTTTGGAACAGTTTGTTCCAAAAGCTGAGCAGTGGTGTACCGCTTTGAAATCCAAGCTAAATTCTACCTCAAAATGTATATGTTAAACTAGCATGTATAGCATGTTTTGCAGATCTTTCACACTGTTTGTGAAACTGATTTTGTTTTTAACCCCATTCCCTTACATGGGTATTTCTTTATTGTGAAGTATCAATGCAAATTCTGCAACAAATGCAAAATGTAGAAATCCAGCTTATGGTACATTTCAAATGACCATACACGTGTATATCGGCCAAGTTCCGGATGTTTCTTGCATGCAGGAATTGTTTAGTAATCCGGCTTTGCCCCCAAATCATGGAAGCAGGCAACAGCTTTTATCTCTGAAGTGAAAGTCGTACTGGCAACAGATGTCACATTCTGTAATATTTACACAGTCTTTTAATGTTGTTTATTACAATGCAAGTTATCCCAGACCGATTGTTGAGGTTTGGACTCTAGTTCCGAGAACACAAGCAGCTCCTTTGATATTGAACATCTGCAAACTGTAGTTTGCTTTGAATTGCTAGTAAGCTGTAGAATTTATTACTGTATCTAATTAAATGTTTTCCAGAAAATCTTATGAGACATTATGACATGTTTGTCCTTATCCGCATTTGGCAGGGCATCAATAAAGACCACATGTTTTCCAGAAAATCTTATGAGACATTATGACATGTTTGTCCTTATCCGCATTTGGCAGGGCATCAATAAAGACCACATCAATGCCAGAATCATGTTTGTAGACATGGTTCAAAAAGTCTGACTGCATTGTCCATAGCACAGAAGGGTGGACTGGAGCATTTGTAGATTTTACTGATCTGAAGGAAGGGTAGGGACTTTCACATTTTGTATAAATCCTCATGACCGACAGGCAGTTTCGCGCACACCTGTGCTTATTCATTGACCTCATTGATTGAGGTCATTGATTAAAGGGGTTCTCTGCTGCTCAGCATTTTGAACAAACTGTTCCCAACACAGGAGGCGGCACCAGGAGTTTGTGATGTCATAGCCCCATCCCCTCATACCATCATGCCCCGCCCCTCAATGCAAGTCTATGGAAGGGGGCATGGCGGCTGTCACACCCCCTCCCATAGACTTGCATTGAGGGTGCGGGACGTGACGTAATGAGGGATGGGGCTATGACATCAAAAGCTGCCGGCTCCAGCGTTCGGAACAGTTTGTTACAAACACTGAGCAGCAGAGTACCCCTTTAAGCACAGGTGTGCACGAAACAGCCCGTCAGCCTGATCGTGTAATAAAAGGATTTCGCTTGTGACCCGAGTGCCTCCATACCTTTCTTTATTGAATCTTATACATAGTCATGTTACTGCCCATTATGAGCACCAGTGGACTATATACATGGTGTTTAGCAGTCATTGAAAAGAACATTCACACAATCCAATTACCGCATATAAAAAGGCCTTAAAGCGTACCTGTCAGATCACACAAAATAAACTGTTATATGTTGCTCAGTATCTCATCCTGATCATGTACATATAATCTTTGTGTCTATGACCATTATTTCTCTTCGCTTACCGTAATTTACTTTGCACTAATTTAGATTGCAAAGTGAAAGTATTGGTAACCCTTTCCTTTCTGGTTTTATGCTGTACACACACACACTGTATGCTTGCTTTTGCAAAACTACAGCTCCCAGCATCCTATGAGTTGTAGTTTTGCAACAGCTGGAGGCATATGATTGGTAAAACTGATTTTCAGCAGTGTTGCTGCAGGCTGTGTTCCTCCAATTCTTGCAAAACCACAACTCCCTGCATGCCCACACATCATTTGGCTGTGCAGGCATGCTGGGAGTTGTAGTTTTGCAACAGCTGGAAGCATATGATTGTAGTCCCCCTGTAACACACACACACATTCACTTCATATATTCACAGATATATATACACATACATATATATCCACACACACATATACACATTTAGACCTGTAGACCTGTCAATCATGAAGTGGGTCCATGACGTAGGTGATGACAAGTAGACACAGTAGGACTAGTATGTATCCGGGGGGGGGGGGGGGGGGCAGTTCTTTGACTGTCTTTTTCAGTATGAAATATTGAAATTTGTTTAATGAAAGCAATTGCAAAACCTATTGGTTTTGCATGCTTTAAAACATATTAAAAAGTTTTCATATCTGACAGTGCCCATTTAACACCTATGGGAGCATCTAATGTTAAGGGGGCACTGCTCTAAATTAAGGGTTTTAATGGAAATATAAACCAGTTTAAAAAGAACCTATCACTTTTGAGAAAAACACAAAAAGTAACAGTTGATGAAATTATAAGGCTTTACTCAAATACTTCATAAGCAAATCTCCCTCACAAGAATGATTGACAGGGTAAGGAGCCAATGGCACTTCGCTCTGTCAAGCAAATGAGCACAGCATTTAACTATAGGCACGATCCCCTTATGCAAAACACATACAGCCCCACCCCCACAGTATACTCTTCCAGTTTTGAAGCAGAAAGTCTTACAGAGCTGTCAAAATAGTGAGACTTTGCGGCTGCAGCAGAATTGGGTCTCCCTTACTTTCTTTCTTTTATAATTTTACAGAATTTTAGAAAAAAAGATAAAAATGAAAATCAATAAAAAAATAAATTAAAAAAACATACATATGTCCAATTTCTATGGTCCTTAAACTAGAAAACAATATAGCAATGTATAACTAGAGGAAGCTCCATGCTAAGCCTAAGAGGCTACAGTCATGGTCATAAATGTTGGCACCGCTGAAACTTTTCTAGAAAATCAAGTATTTCTCACAGAAAAGGATTGCTGTAACACATGCTTTGCTATACACATGTTTATTCCCTTTGTGTGTATTGGAACTAAACCAAAAAAGGAGGATAAAAAGCAAAGTCCAAAAATGGGCTGGACAAAATTATTGGCACCCTTTCAAAATTATGGAAAAATAAGATTGTTAGAAGCATGTGATGCTCCTTTAAACTCACCGGGGGCAAGTAACAGGGGTGGGAAATCTATAAATCACACCTGAAAGCAGATAAAAAAGAGAGAAGTTCACTTAGTCTTTGCATTGTGTGTCTGTGTGTGCCACACTAAGCGTGGACAACAGAAAGAGGAGAAGAGAACTGTCTGAGGACTTGAGAACCAAAATTGTGGAAAAATATCAACAATCTCAAGGTTACAAGTCCATCTCCAGAGATCTAGATTTGCCTTTGTCCACAGTGCACAACATTATCAAGAAGTTTGTGCAACCCATGGAACTGTAGCTAATCTCCCTGGGCATGGATGGAAGAGAATAATTTAGGATAGGATCAAAAACGCAGGATAGTCTGGATGTTGGATAAGCAGCCCCAAACAAGTTCCAAAGATATTCAAGCTGTCCTGCAGGCTCAGGAAGCATCAGTTTCAGCGCAAACTATCCGTCGACATTTAAATGAAATGAAACGCTATGGCAGGAGACCCAGGAGGACCCCACTGCTTACACAGAGACCTAAAAAAGAAAGACTACATTTTGCCAAAAGGAGCTTGAGTAAGCCAACATCCTTCTGGGAAAACATCTTGGACAGATGAGACAAAGAGAGAGAGAGAGCTTTTTGGTAAAGCACATCATTCTACTGTTTACCGAAAATGGAATGAGGCCTACAAAGAAAAGAACACAGTACCTACAATGAAATATGGTGGAGGTTCAATGATGTTTTGGGGTTGTTTTGCAGCCTCTAGCACTGGGGGCCTTGAATGTGGGCAAGGCATCATGAAATCTTAGGATTACCAATGGATTTGGGGTCGCACTGTACAGCCCAGTGTCAGAAAGCTGGGTTTGCATCCTAGATCTTGGGTCTTCCAGCAGGGCAATGACCCCAAACATACCTGAAGTGGCCAGCATTGAGTCCAGATCTAAATCCCATTGAACACCTGTGGAGAGATCTTAAAATTGCTGTTGGGAAAAGGCACCCTTCCAATAAGAGAGACCTGGAGCAGTTTGCAAAGGAAGAGTGGTCCAACATTCCGGCTAAGAGGTGTAAGAAGCTTATTGATGGTTATAGGAAGCGACTGATTTCAGTTCTTTTTTTTCCAAAGGATGTGCAACTAAATATTAAGTAAAGGGTGCCAATAATTTTGTCCAGACCATTTTTGGAGTTTGGTGTGACATTATGTCCAAATGTTTTATTTTTTTTCCTCCTTTTTTGGTTTAGTTCCAATACACACAAAAGGAATAAACGTGTATAGCAAAACGTGTGTTACTGCAATCCTTTTCTGTGAGAAATACTTAATTCCTCAACTTTCAGGGGTGCCAACATTTACGGCCATGACTGTATATAGGATGATTGCCAATAGGGATGGTGAAGGCACAATAACATTCCGTCCTGAGTTGCTTTATCAATTATTACTTTGTCAATTATTATTACTTGACAGGCTCTTTACATTACATTCTGTCTGGGCATAAAATAGCCCGTATGTACCATATTACATAATATAACCAAACCTTACGAAGAAAAACCCTATACACCGTGCCAATGACACAATTACATAACCACAAAAGAGAGCGAGGGGTGTCCCACCATTTTTTCTACCACAATATGAGGAAAAGCGTTAAATAAAATAATGCAATGTGACCCTATAAAGCACCAAGTGAGTGATTACACACTAAAGTGACAAATAATGAAAAATATACACTGCTCAAAAAAATAAAGGGAACACATACAACACAACGTAACTCCAAGTCAATCACACTTCTGTGAAATCACACTGTCCACTCAGGAAGCAACACTGATTGACAATCAATTTCACATGCTGTTGTGCAAATGGAACGGACAACAGGTGGAAATTATTGGCAATTAGTAAGACACCCCCAATAAAGGAGTGGTTCTGCAGGTGGTGACCACAGACCACTTCTCAGTTCCTATGCTTCCTGGCTGATGTTTGGTCACTTTTGAATGCCGGCGGTGCTTTCTCTCTAGTGGTAGCATGAGACGGAGTCTACAACCCTCATAAGTTGCTCAGGTAGTGCAGCTCATCCAGGATGGCACTGCAATGCAAGCTGTGGCAAGAAGGTTTGCTGTGCTGTCAGTGTAGTGTCCAGGCCATGGAGGCACTACCAGGAGACGTGGAGGAGGCCATAGAAGGGCAACAACCCAGCAGCAGGACCACTACCTCTGCCTTTGTGCAAGGAGGAGCACTGCCAGAGCCCTGAAAAATAACCTCCAGCAGGCCACAAATGTGCATGTGTCCACTCAAATGGTCAGAAACAGACTCCATGAGGGTGGTATGAGGGCCCGACGTCCACAGGTGGGGGTTGTGCTTACAGCCCAACACCGTGCAGGACGTTTGACATTTGCCAGAGAACACCAAGATTGGCAAATTCGCCACTGGCACCCTGTGCTCTTCACAGATAAAAGCAAGTTCACACTGAGCACATGTGACAGACGTGAGAGAGTCTGGAGATGCGGTGGAGAACATTCTGTTGCCTGCAGGTTCCTGTGTGGGGCGGCCTTTTTCAAGGCGATGTGACACTTGCCAAGAAGGGTGGCCTAGGGGTCAGAAAGGGTTACTCCGCCGGAAAACATCCAAAGGATAGGGGATAAGATGTCTAATCGTGAGGGTCCTGCTGCTGTGGACCCCCGCGATCTATGCTGCGGCACCCCAGTCATCCAGTGGACAGAACGAACTCTGCTCCATGCCAGATGACTAGCAACTACAGCTGCCACACCCACTTCATTCATGTCTATGGGAGGACGCGTGACGTATTAGCCATCACACCCCCTCCCATAGACATGAATGGAGGGGGCTTGGTGTGACGTCACGAACATGGAAGCCCCAAGCTTCCGTGTTCTGGACACCGCCGCTGCCGGCCCAGAGATTGCAGGGATCCCCAGCGGCAGGACCCCTGTGATCAGACATCTTATGCTTTGGATAGGGAATAAGATGTTTTCCGTCAGAGTACCCCTTCAAGTGTACAGTACTGATGAAACCTTTAGACACACCTACTTATAGATGTTTTTTTTTTTCTCCCCTACACTTTTCAATATAGTAGTAAAATTATTTGACCTAAGAATTAATACTAGTGGAACTGTGTTATGTATAACTGTAGCCATAAATATGAGAAACAGACTTTTCGAGAAGAAAACCAACTGATCCTTGTAGTCTGCCCTTATATATTTTCCTTTTTAAAGGCTATTTTTCATTCACTTACTATGAATTTATTAATTACATGTACTGGAAGTTTTGCTCCATGCATTTACTTCTCATGTTCATTCTGATCTCCCCCCATATAACATCAGATTGTGCCCCCTTATTGTGTTTAGTTCCTTATTAGAAACCCTCATCTCCTGTATCCTTATTCAACTTATTAAAGTTTACAGTATTACAGTATACCATTCCTGTGAATTGCTGTGTTTTCTTTCTTATTAATGTATTACCTTATGTGCAGTTTGTAAGAAATTACATAGTAGATTTTCTGGATGCATAAAATAATCCATACTGTATTCCTCACCAGGAATGAATGCAGCTGTACGAGCGGTGGTGAGAGTGGGAATTTACACTGGTGCCAAAGTCTTCTTTGTACATGAGGTGTGTATCTCTATTTCCAGACTGGTTTGCTGGCTTTTAAGGAAAGTTTATTTTGCTCTATACAGTTTGGTAATATGGTTGCAATGAATTCTCATTAAAGATGGTTGTCATTATAGGGTTACCAAGGACTGGTTGATGGGGGTGAAAACATTCGAGAAGCCACTTGGGAAAGTGTCTCAATGATGTTGCAGTTGGTAAGTGTGATAAACAATATTTAGTTTCAGTTCACGTATGCATCAGAGTTCAGTCACAGAGTCTGTTCCTGGCAGAAAAAGCTGAAAAAACTGAATTGGATGGTCCATTGCAGAAAAGACACCAACTGATTCAATTGACTTGAATGTAGAAACTGGTGGAAAAAAAAAAAACAGCGGGGGCGGGGGGGGGGGGGGCATCTTGTGCGTTACTCAGGTGCTTTTAGATCCCTATGCAGGGATCAGATAGAAAAGGAGCTACAAAGACCCATATAGAATGGCCACTGACCTGGAGCAATAATAAAACAGGCGTATCACCCCTATACTTCAATGTGGAGAAAGCTCTAGACCGCAGGTACCAAGGATCCAATCCTGGTATGTAGATGTCCTTTGTTTTGCAGGATTTGAACTGAGAAAAAAAATTATCTGCAGCATTTTTTTCTCTGCTCAAGTCCCACTATTATGATGGATTCAGCGAACAGAGCTCCCTGAATGGAGCTTCAACACAAATGTGAACAAGGCCTTGTCCTAGGCTGGGTTCACATCACGTTTTAGGCAATACGGGACTGCATACGGCTGGGGGGAGCTAAAACCGGGTGTTCCCGTATCCTTGCCGTATGCGGCCCGTATGTAATGTATTTCAATGAGCCAACTCCAGTCAGGTAATTTTTGCCCCGTATGCGGTTTTCCCACCAAACCTAAAACTGTGGTATACCACAGTTTTAGGTCCTGTGGGAAAATCTGCATATGGGGCAAAAATTACCTGACTGGAGTCAGCATTTCACTCCAGTCGGCTCATTGAAATAAATTACATATGGGCCACATACGGCAGGGATACGGGAGCACCCGGTTTTAGCGCCTCCCAGGCGTTGCCTCGAACGTAATATATTTAAAATGTCTCCAAAAATATTTTGCTAATAGGTCTCCTGTCAGCAGGAACAAAATGAATCTTGCTGATGCCATCACAAACAAGTATAACAAATACTAGCTAATCATTATTCTCTAGTAACCCTTGTAGGGAACAGCTCACATGGTGGGGTCGGCAATGACAGTATTCACAAAGGAAGCAAGTTTCAAATGTCCAAGAGGATGTTTATTTATATGATTTTAGGCACAAAGCACAGTGCAAACAAAACAACAAAATCTAAGCCTATCCGGCTCTAACTAAACATCAGGATACTTAATTATCCTACTGTGGGTCGAATGTCTGGCCCCGAGCAAACTCAAAAAATGTCCATAGAGGAAGGTTCAGACCTGGTAGGTTGGAGCTGCAGTTCTGACTATGGCTGCTTCTCATCTCAGTCTCTCTAGCACTCAAACCTGAACAGCCCTTTTACTATCGGGCTTCCTCCCTAGCAATCTGCACAGGAAGCCTCACCTGAGAACAACTTGGATTAGGGAAACCCATTAGTGGACTAGGGGTGTGGACTGGAGCATCCTGACATATCAGGACTTTTGGAGGCCATGTTTCTTAAGGGTACCGCCTCCGGGTACCAGGTAGCATAATGCAATACCACCAATATGTATTAGTGTCCCCTAGCAGAATTGACAATGGGCCCCACCAGATTCATGGCAAGTCTCTCAAAGGGTACTTCATTAATGGGAAGTGGCCCAAGCGGCTACAGAAGTGTGGTGTTGGGGCACTTAATTGGCATGTGCAGCATGACTCACAGTACCTTTTCACTTATTCATACACCCCAGGCAAAAAAAGAACTTTGGAGGACCTTCTCTTGTGTTTTGTTAGTCCCCCAAATGCCCCCCAAACACATGGTTATGAGCTATGTCCAGCACCATGCAGCATTGTGCTTTAGGCACCAGAAACTGTTCCACAATTTCATTGTTAACTTTGGTGATCCGATACACAAGATCTCCATTCATGGCAAAATGTGGAAATTTCTGGTTAGCTTCTGGTTCCTGTGGTACACCATTTACTACCATGACATTTGCCCGTGCAGTTCCCAGAGTGGGGTCTCTCAATTTCTTGGTTCCCAAAGTTACCACAAGACACTTCTAGATCTAAGACCTGTTGGCCAGGTAAGGAAGTTTCATCTTCTTCCCCAGCTAACACCTGCAAAGGAAAAAGGTCATCAATACACATTTCAGGTGGATCCACATTTCCATTTTGCCCCTCATTGTTACCATGGTTTTCAATGGTTGTCTCACATGACCGATTATTAACGGGGGCGAGGTACAGATTCTGCCAGAGTTTCTTCCCCAGCTGTAGAAGTACCACCCCTTTTCCACAACTCCCAGAACAATGGAAAATCACGGCCTAATATAACCGCATACGTCATTTTACAACCCCAAACTTCGTAGTTCACATTTCCAGATGGAGTCACCAACTTAACAGAGGCCACAGGGTAGGCTACAATATCTCCTTGGATGCATAGCACTCTTATTTTTTTGGTTCGGCACAAAGTCCCTAGCCACAAGGCTTGCCCGAACCAAAGATACCAGGCTACCAGAGTCCAAACGGGCCTTCACGGAGCAGTCTTGTACCTTTACCATACATACATACATGTGGCTCAGTCTCTGACCCTGGAAAGGCTGCACAAGCAGGTTCTGCAAATAGCGACTGTCGTTCGCTAGCGTCACACACCATGGGCTCTTGGGAAAGAGGGCAATAGGTGGCTATGTGTCCCCACTCATGACACCTCCAACACTGGGGGTTCCCTGGCCTCTTTAGCATGGGGTCCTTTCTAGGACTGGGAAGCCCCTGCGGTTCAGGATCAGTCTTTTGTCCTTGCCCAAACTCTAGAGCCCTGCTCTCTTTCACACACCTCCAGCTGGAACTCTTTTACCCACAGATGTCACGGGTTTGATGATTCTGGAAGGTGTTGGTGCTGCAAGGACATCACAGAGGTAGTCCTCACCTCAGTCGCTATGAGCCTTTCCACTATGTTGACGAGCTGCTCAGCAGTCTAGGGGTCTCCTTGAGCAACCCACTGTTGTAGCTCTGCCGGGAGGGTCCTGAAGTAATGGTCCACTACGATCTTTTCCACGATCTGGGCAGGTTTAGAGAATTCTGGTTACAGACACTTTTGTACTAGATGAATAAGATCATACATCTGTGACTGGGCGGGTTTTGTCCTTAGCGTAGCTCCAACTGTGGACTCTCCTGGCACGAACATCTGGCGTAACACCAAGGCGAGCAAGGATCTCCATTTTTAGTTTAGCATAGTCCCGAACATCCTGCTCCCTGAGGTCATAATAGGCCTTTTGCGGTTCACCTGTCAGAAAGGACGCAATCACTTCTGCCCACTCTGCAACTGGCAGTCTCTCTCTCTCTCTCTCTCTGCCACTCTCTCAAATACGGTGAGGTAGTCTCTCTGAGCGCAGCAATCTGCTCCATTAACAATCGGTTTGTTTCCTGTTGTTGTGCCATGGTCTGCTGTTGTGCTTGTTGCTGGGCTTGAAAAAGCTTCTGCATGAAACTTCTGTTGCTGTTCCAAAGACTGCTCATGTCTCATGTTAGCCTGTATCAGCTGCTTTATCACCTCTTCCATTGTGCTGGATGGGCCTTGCAATGCAGCAGCAGCTTTCACCCAGGACATTTGCTTCTGGCCCTTTAAATGTCCACAAAATTCAAATGCAGCGTTTTGTTATGCCGTTGCCCCTAGCAACAGGTTGCCCGCATCCTCCACCAATTGTAGGGAACAGCTCACACGGTGGGGTTGGCAATGACAGTATTCACACAGGCAGCCGGTTTCAAACGTCCAAGTGGATGTTTATTTATTTAAATGATTTTAGGCACAAAGCACAGTGCATACAAAACAACAAAACCTTAGCCTGTCCGGCTCTAACTAAATATCAGGATACCTCACTATCCTACTGTGGGCCTCATGTCTGGCCCTGAGCAAACTCACAAAATGTCCATAGAGGAAGGTTCAGACCTGGTAGGTTGGAGCTGCAGTTCTGGCTGTGGCTCCTTCTCATCTGTCTCTCCAGCACTCAAACCCGAACAGCCCTTTACTATCGGGCTTCCACCCTAGCAATCTGCACAGGAAGCCTCACCTGAGAACACCTTGGATTAGGGAAACCCGTAGTGGACTAGGGGTGTGGACTGGAGCACTCCCACTTCCAACCGGTCTTCCAGTCCAGGAAATCCAGCCCATGTAACATTAACAAAAGAGGCCTAGCAGACTAGCTCTGCTAAAGCAGCATATAACCTTCTGGATTTACGTTATCGTGCCTGGTTGAGGAAACCAGATGAAATATACACCCCATCCACTACTTTCCCATACACTTTACCACACCCTTTACATGCCAAAATTGTTCAGGATATCACAACCATCCATCAGAGCTAAACTACGGTTCTGGTGACATGCACATGTCTTTTGAATAAGGGTGCAGGATTTAGACAATACCAATAAACAAGACCATTTAGAGGAGAGAAGCCCCTTCTCTCTCAGTTGTACAATAAACATTAAAGAAAATGGACACCTTTGCACTGATTTTTTTAGATGGGGGGGGGGGGGAGAGAAACCTTTTGAGGGCAGCTCAAAGGGGCTGGAAAAAAACAGAAGAGAGCAAAAAAGTCAGTTTATAATGGAGAATAAAATAGGCAAAGAGAGAAAATGGAACTCATACAGCACATTGTAGAGGCTGTAGAAGCTGAAGTAAGCAGAATTTCAGAATTTGGAATTAAG
The DNA here is from genome assembly GCF_029499605.1 of Hyla sarda. Taxonomy (NCBI): domain Eukaryota; kingdom Metazoa; phylum Chordata; class Amphibia; order Anura; family Hylidae; genus Hyla; species Hyla sarda. Next base: position 101,741,620 of record NC_079190.1, on the reverse strand, counting down.
ACGTACAGAGAAATCATTTTTCATCATTAAAGTACAAAGCAAGAATAAAAAAATGTTTTAGATCAGTGATCATAGACTTTAAGATATTCAGATAGTTCTATCATCATATCAATTTTTACTAGCTGTTGACAGTCCTGATCTTTCTAGTCTGTCTTTTTGGCAGCTTTAATAAGACCAAGACTATTCTCAAGTAAAAAGCAAATACAGTCAAATATAGGAGAGTGGTTTGTGTACTTGGTGTTACTTGTCACTTCCAGTGGTTCCTAATCATATCTACTATACACACTTATATGTATAATTAGAAATGTATTGTCCTTTCATATGGTAATGAGTAAACTGTAATTTATTTAATCTGTACAGTTGAGTATAATATATCTATCAAGGATTCAGCTTGTGAAAATGAATTGTAAAATAATTAATAGGGACTTTCTCTATCATTTGTTGGCCAAATAGCTGCTTTGTGAAATGTGGGTTTGTAAATACGTCACTTTTACCCATGTCATGTCCATAGATCACAACTGTTTCCATTCACAATTGCTGACCGTGTGGTCCTGTCCTATATCATATGAGCATCTTACCAGGCAACTAGGAAATGACAGTGAGCATTATTGGCATAGCCCAGTGATGACTCCATAGCTGACATCATGATACAATGAAGAAGCCATGTGGGTTACAACTTCATTGACCTTCCATACAATATATATTACAAATACATTTTGTTTCCTTTTTTATCAATATAGTTAATTCTTACTTCTCTATAAATTTAAGACGAGGACCTCTCCTTTCCTAGAAATCTTTAAATAACTTTCACAGTTGTTTGTGAGATATTTGCCCTATTAAAGAAGGGGCATTGTGACAACTTGACATTTCTTTAGTTTTAGCCTTTTGCCAGGATAGGATACCTAAGTCTGTACATCTTCTGTAGCCAAAATTACAGTCAATGTCAAAGACAAAAATAACTTGCCATTTTGGTGCCAGAAGAGGTCAAAGCTCTAAGTGGAGTCTAGTTTCAAATGCCACTCGTAAATAGATGCGATACCTTTGACCTTTGCAATTAACACGGTCAGTGTGTATGGTTTTAGAAAGACAGAATCACACAACCGGAGATACAGAACTCATATGATAAAGCATAAAGGTCCACTGGTTGTGTAAATGCAACCTAAATGTAAAATTCTGTATTTGCAGAGAGGGGCTAAGTGTATTTTCACTGCAGATGTCCTTTAAAGCATACCTGTAAGATCCAACAGAGAAAATGGAATATGTTACTCAGTACCTAATCCTGACCATGTATATAATTTTTATGCCTCTATCACCTATATTTATTATAAAATCCCTCTGGTCATTAGCTCAGTGTTAAAAATCCTCTATGCGGAAGTAGGCATGTCCCTCCCTTGTGATGATGGGAGGCGATTGGGGTGTCTGCTCATGTAGCCTTGTCTATGAGACATCTCTAGTCCATGACTTATTGCCAAGCCTGATGTGCTGCAGGACTGGTTAGTGTCCCAGTAAATATGGGGACACCCTACTGGTGAGATTTTCAGGAGCCGTTTTCTTTTTAAGTATGTAAAATTTTTTAAATAACAAGACCTTACAAAAGGTCTTTGAAGGGTTATTCCGGCCATAGATATCTTATCCCCTATCCAAAGGATTGGGGATAAGATGTCTGATGGTGGGGGGCCCGCCGCTGAGACCCCTGTGATCTCCGTGCAGCACCCGGCATTTTGTGCTGGGCTGCTGCTCCAATCTTGGAAACCTCTAAATTTCCGGGATTGAACACGTGACGTCACTCCACACCCCTTCAATTCATGTCTATGGGAGGGGCGTGACGGGTGCTGCACAGATATTGGGGGTCCCAGCGGCGGGCCCCCCACAATCAGACATCTTATCCCCTATCCTTTGAATAGGGGATACGATGTCTTTAATTTTCATCAGTAACAACATATATAAAGTTTTTGGATCTGACAGTGCCCATTTAAGGATTATTCATCATAGATACATTGTGGTGTAGCCCATGATTATAACTAGTACAAGAATCAGCATATTCTCTTTTTTTTAATGCCTCTAGTGTGAATACTATAGCATTACTGTCACTCTTTATTTGACATCGGCCATAGATGTAGCTCAGTTTACAAAGAACTCTTTATTGTAAGGGTATTTTCCTCTCAGACATTACGGTTGATTCCAGTGTGATTCTGCTACACCATTTGCAATACAGAATTTCATCAGCAGTAGTTCTGTTGTGTATGCCGGGCACTTATTTCACACAGAATTCGAGCTTGGAAATAATGGGCTATTCTATGCGGATTCCTGTGGAATTCAGATCAGTGTTGAAGATTCTGCAACAGAACTTCCATAATGTTCACTGAAATCACTAGGGTTCCACTGCAAGCAGATTCCACTTGGAATCAATATCTGCAAGATTCATAGGCTCAGTCTATAGAAAATAAATAATAGGGGTGATAAGGAAAAACAAGTGCACCAAAAATCTGACTTTAAATTTGCATCAAAAACTGGCTTTTATGACATTATTTAATATGATTTTGACACCTTTGGGCCTTGTTAACAAAAAGGGCAACAAAGACAGAGTGATACCGATACCGGGGACGCAGCACAACAGAGATTGTGCACTTCATGGAAACTGAAATGAACGGAAGTGAAGTCACAGAGAATTGTTATAGAATACTAGAGTTTGCAGAAGTGATAAATACAGCTCTATCCCACAGAGACAATGGAGTTACAAGGGAGCATCTAAGATAAGGTGCCTATATACATAACAGCAAAGTCAGCCAAATGCACTGATTCCAGCATGACTGCCTGCCAACTCTTCCTAGAAAGAGGATGTCGAGAATAAGAATGATCAGACATAATGAATCTCACCATCAAATCCTTTTGTTCTCCAGGAAGAAAAGTCATGACCTAAGGTATCTGGCAGTGGCTTAAAAGTGTACATTTCTCATTACACATTACATTTGAATTATTTTCCATATACAGAGGCAAATATTATTGTGTACACAGCCAACAAGAATTTCTCTCTCATACCAGGTATTATATGCCAGGCTTTTCAACAGAGAGATGAGCTGAGCAGGATTTATTTACCCTAGAAAACCTACATAAGTTCAGACCACCAATGCAAATGCAAATACATGAAACAACAAGATAAAGAGGGGTAACACCACCTCAATAAACAACCTACAAAATACCCCTCAATACAAAATAATATACAGACACAAAGTGTAGAAAAATCATAACTCAATTTTATTGGGTATATAATACATGAACAGCAAGAACCCCCCCCCCCCCCCCCCCCCCCCCCCCTAAAAAACACACACACATTGGACAAAATTAAAAAAACAAGCGGTGGGGGAACACCATACAGAGGTAACAAACTCTAATCCTGTATGAGTAACATTGTAATATAGAGACAGACCAAGCCTAATACTGATAGATACAATAGGGGTGTATTGCATAAAAGTGCAAACAGTGCATGCAATTTCTATATGGTGCAATGAGTGTTGAGGTGGGGAACACCGGAGCAGACCAGCCATATACATTTTGGTTTGTATAGTGTCTATTGTCCTCGTGCACTGTAATGATTATGTGTGAGCGGTTTAGGATATATAACCCATATAGGACTCCTTCTTATTGTAGTAATGGCACATGCACTTTGTGTATGGTGCACATTATCTGGTATATGCTGTGACCATACTGTTTACATTGTACCTCATTGCTCCATATAGACATTGCATGCACTGTTTGCACTTTTATGCAATACACCCTTATTGTATCAGTATTAGGCTTGGTCTGTCTCTATATTACAATGTTACTCATACAGGATTAGAGTTTGTTACCTCTGTATGGTGTTCCCCCACTGCTTGTTTTTTAATTTTGTCCAGTGTGTGTGTGTGTTTTTTAGGGGGGGGGGTTCTTGCTGTTCATGTATTATGTACCCAATAAAAATGAGTTATGATTTTTCTACACTTTGTGTCTGTATATTATTTTGTATTGAGGGGTATTTTGTAGGTTTATTTACCCTAGGTCTGCAAATTTAACTTTATTTAGGGACAAAATGGCATTGCAAGTATACAACACCTCCTGAATGGGAAATATCCTTCAAGGGTTATTCCCAACTGAGATGTCCACAGAATATGCCATAAATATGATATATGCAGATCCCACCTCTAGAACTTGTCCTTATTTTGAGATTTAGGGTATCCCTGATGCGATCCAGCTTATGGTTGCCATAGTTGATTGGAGAGCCAAAAACAGCTGAATATACTGTTTTATTCAGAGTATGCAATGCCCGTAGACAGCGTAGCTGTTTCCATAATCCAAAGTTATAGAAACCGCATCGCTTGTGGTACCACGCTGTTAACGTATTACCAACAGAAGTTACGCAAATTGTAAATCACACAGATAAGACAGGGCTGGGAGCTTAAATCTTAAGATAGTTGTGGATCCTTGAGGTGGGACACACATTTATCATACACTTATGGCATATAAGAACTAAATCAGCCTTATATATAAAACATGATGGTAATCGAGTCTTCCACTTTGTAAAACGTTTGGATAAGTAGAATGATCTTTGGTCCTCTTGGGTATATGTAGTCAAGCTGCAGTTACCACGACTAAAAACCTAAGAGGGGCAAATCTAGGTTTCAAAATGACCTAATGTGATGTTATGGCCAGCTACAACAACACCACTTGCGTGTCATGTCATCTTGGTACATTATTGGATCTTACTTATATTGGACTAATTATTTACAAGGATTCCATCGTAACCATTAAGACAGTAATATAAGCACTCACCAGAGGCGGACTGACCAGTGTCTGCCGCCTGTCATATAAAATCTAAAAACTTTTTTTTTTTTTTTTTTTAAATAGCCGGGCCCGGCACGGAGAAAGGGCCCGCCGTGGCTGCTAGGTCTGTGTGGCTCCAGGAGCCAGGCCCAGAGCTGTTACCATTATTCTGCTCCCAGACAGCCACTGTAGCGGTGGCCCTTTAAGAGGAGAACCGCAGTGGCTGCCTGGGAGAGGCGCTTAGGTCACGCCCCACAGTGACGTGAACCTCACGTCTAAGCGCGGCAGCGCCGGAGTTTACTTCTGCCGCCACTGAAGGACAGTCCGCCCCCCTGCTTGTCCTCAGTGTACAGAGGCCTGCTTGTCCTCAGTGTACAGGGCCCTGCTGAAGTAGTGCCCTGATCTCTTTGCCGGCTTTTTTCATTGGACATCTGCATGGACCCAAAAACAGGCCAGCCTGGCCAGGTGGGTGGCTTATGAATTGTATAGTTGTATGTATCTTCTACCTGCCTTTCACCGCTCCCTACATGATGGCACAGTCTGACTTATAAGTTATATGTGAAATAATATCTCTGACTGTGCCATCATGTAGGGGGTGGTGAAAGGCAGATGGAAGATGGAGTAGGCTTCCCAGCAGCACAGAGTATTTCTGACAGGAACTGTAGGGAGGCAGACAGTCTGCCTCACTACAGTTCCCTTCAGAAATACTCTGTGCTGCTGTGCTACTTCAATAAATCTCAGAGGCCTCAGCCTCACCCAAGCAGGGGGCAAAAAAGGTAAAGCGTGTGGCTTATGACTGGACTAGTTGCTATTTTCTACATGCCTCACTGCTCACTATATGATGGCACAGTCAGAGAGATGAATTATATATCTGACTTTGCCATCATGTAGTGAGCGATAAAAGGCAGGTACGCCGGTGGAATTATTATTTTTATTTTTTTTTATCAATTGATGCCAGAAAGTTAAAGATTTGTAAATGACTTCTATTAAAAAATCTTAATCCTTCCAGTACTAATTATGGGCTGAATACTACAGAGGAAATTCTTTTCTTTTTGGATTTCTTTTCGGTCACGACCACAGTGCTCTCCTCTGACACCTCTGTCCATTTTAGGAACTGTCCAGAGCAGGAGATATTCCCCATAACAAACATATGCTGCTCTGGACATTTCATAAAATGGACAGAGGTGTCAGCAGAGAACACTGTGGTTGTGACAAGAAAGAAATCCAAATAGAAAAGAATTTCCTCAGAAGTATACAGCTGCTAATAAGTACTGGAAGGATTAGAAGGATCTGGCACCAGTTGATTTAAAAAAAATAAAATAAAGTTTTCCACCGGAGTACCCCTTTTAAGGTGAGTGGAGGCTGGAGCCAAGTTGGACTGGGTATCACAGACAGAGATCCAAAGTTGGCATAAAAAGGAGGAGGATAGTTCAGTGTTTTTAAGTGCTTGATGTAGTTAAGGTGATTGGCATTGTCATCCCTCAAATTACACCATACCATAGCCTCAAACACACTGCACCCCCCTATTCCTTTTTATGGCAAATATTCGTATACAAACTGGGCGGGAATAGGGACTGGGCAGAAGTGGGGCCAGGGGTGGAGTCTTGCTGGGGGCCCTTGCTTTATTTGGGCGGGGGCCCTGAGTGGTGTCAGTCTGCCCCTGGCACTCGATGATGCCTGACTTGCTAGGTTGGTTATGATCGTCCTCTTCTTTCTGAATTACCAAGGGACCAAGAAGCCAAATGTATTTGTAATGCTTTCATTATTCCATTCATGATCAACATTTGCGGAGATTTATTAAAACCTGTCCAGAGGAAAAGTTGCTGAGTTGCTCATAGCAACCAATCAGATCGCTTCTTTCATTTTTCACAGGCCTTTTCCAAAAGGAAAGAAGCCATCTGATTGGTTGCTATGGGCAACTCGGCAACTTTTCCTCTGGACAGGTTTTGATAAATCTCCCCCATAGTATTTATATCTTTTTATTTTTTTATAGGGTGGTACAGTAATAGGAAGTGCTCGGTGTCAAGATTTCAGAGGTCGAGATGGCCGCCTTAAAGCAGCATTTAACCTAATTAAAAACGGAATTACTAACCTTTGTGTCATTGGTGGAGATGGCAGCTTGACCGGAGCAGATACTTTCAGAGCCGAGTGGAGCGGTCTGCTTGCTGACCTAGTTAAAGCAGGTAAATTGCTATTATCACCTAGATAATGATATATTAGTTAAAAGCAGACAATGATAGTTTTGTCTTACTTAAATATTTTTCATGTTGATATGTTTTGTTTTTTTCATGCATATGGGGACAGCCATCTTACCTGAGCTGCCTTTCATTACTTTCCCACACAACCTCTGACCATTTACTGGTCCATAATTTGATGTTTATAGCTGGTTGTCTTGGATTCTGACCTGTAATTCACATTCACATGCTCAGTCACAGCACTAGGAGTTATAGGAGGGTGAGCTGTTTGTCTTTGCAGAAGAGAGGAACTAGGAACTAATGTGACAGGCTCAGCAGTGAGGAGCACAATATAATGTGCACAAGATAATGGAGACATGGGCCTCATGCATTTCTTTATTTATTTTTATTTATACATATTTTTGTCTTTAGGGAAAATTTCTTCTGATGAAGCCAAAAATTCAAGTTTCCTAAATATTGTTGGACTGGTGGGTTCCATCGATAATGACTTCTGTGGAACAGATATGACAATTGGGACTGATTCTGCTCTACACAGAATCATGGAGATAGTGGATGCCATTACTACAACAGCACAGAGGTGAGACTGAAGATGAGGATGAGATTCTTTGAGCTTGTCCTAAATAAAAAAAAAATCATTATTGGTACCATATTGTTAAAGGGTAACTGCCATTTAGAAAAAAAACTTTTTCCTTATCACAGATACAAGTCAAAAAATTTAATCATTCGAGGTCTCCATCGATCAAAAGAATAAGCAGGGAGAAGCGCGCTACTCCAGCTGGCAGTGATCTCTGTCCAGCTTCACTGGACCACCCACTTAAAGTTCTGCGGGCCCATCCAGAACTGATATCACATCCAGAACGGAACTGATATCACTACCGCTCATTCTTCTGACCGATCAAAATCTTTGACTTGTCTTTGTGATATATCAAAAGTTTTTTTTTTTTTTTTTTTTTAAATGACCGGGACACTTTAATAATTTTAATAATTTTAGTCACCCAGTCAAAAAAATTAAGATTTGTTTGACATGATCTCCCTGAAGTAAACCTATGTTGTTTTTCATCTTGCAATCCATGGGATTTTAGATGTTCCACAATCCTATCCTTTAGTAGGGTTTCCATTAATTTCCCCACTATTGATGTCAGACTTACTGGCCTATAGTTGCTTGATTCCTCCCTACTACATATCTTGTGAATGGGCACAACATTTGCTAATTTCCAATAAATATATATACTAATGCTGTTGCACAATCCACTCCTCTGCTCTGTTTGCAACATGGTTAGCCTTCATTTTTAACACCAGCCATAGCTGTAGAAGTCAGCTGTAATCACAAGGAGGAAGGATTTTATTTATTTTTTACACAAATGTTTTTGTCTTGCAGTCACCAAAGGACCTTTGTCCTAGAAGTGATGGGCCGACACTGCGGGTAAGTCCTCGAACAGTTGTGTTATAATAGAATAATAATTTGCATTAGTTAATGGAAAATGAATTCAATAATTGGTCATAAAGATATAGAGATTTAATAATTAATCATATGGACATATATCATAATAAAATGAAAACCTCCTTTACCTCCATTTGTAAACATATGGGCTTTCTGGGTTAAAACTTTTATCTACCACAAGTCCTTTAGATATAAACACATTTTTTATTTTGTAACACTGTATAGGGATAACCCATTTACAGCTCTTTCATCTGACGTCTTCTAGCTACTTGGCCCTGGTAACTGCACTTGCATGTGGAGCCGACTGGGTTTTTATTCCAGAATCCCCACCGGAAGATAACTGGGAAGAACATCTTTGCAGAAGACTGAGTGAGGTACCTGAAATGCCTTTTTATATCAGTATTTTTGTAATAGGTTTCTGAACATAATAAACCATAAAACTGTATCTCTGGTTTCAAAATCATATGCTTCGTTTGAGAGTGTATTATAGCACCCTCTAACGGTCACTGTGTTTTTGTTATTTTTTATTTTTTTTTTTTATTTTAGACTAGATGCCGTGGATCAAGGCTGAATATTATAATTGTTGCTGAAGGAGCAATTGATGTAAATGGCAAACCTATCACATCAGAGGATGTTAAGAATGTAAGTACTGCTGTAATGCAATTAGTTATTAGTGGCTTGTGGTAGTAGAGTCAAAAGCATATCACTGGCAGGTAAAACCAGATAAGAGCTATAACATTTTTTCAGATTTTCAATAGAGTCATCCACCTTTAAAAGGGTATTACCATCTTAGACACATGGTATATCCTGTGGGAACCACAGCTATCTCCAGAACAAGGGTCACCAATTTCTGCTACGCCTGGTGAGGTGGCACTGGCTAATGGCTGTTACATCTAGGTGGAAAATGTGTGGAGAGGTGGCTGGGATTACAAAAACAACCAAGTTCAGTTTGATCTACCATTTCCACAACTCCCATAAAAGTAGAGGAAGTTACAGAAACATAGCACTATGACCTTGGCTCAATGCTCTATGTCTGAATACAGTAGCTAGAATACGCACAGAAATTCATTGTTGTCAAAGGAAACAGCACATATCCAGAATTTCTCTGGGCAGATATTCTGTAGTGTTAATGGGCCCCAAGGCTGTCTATGAAAAGCAGTATCCTCCAAAGTGACAGAACTTTCTAGTTATGTTTGACATTGATGAGTCAATATACATGTTTGATGTTTATTTTTGCATATTTTTTTTAATTATATTTTTCATATTTACATTACCATGATATCACAGCATATTTATTTATAAACAGTGAACTATACCAACAACTAGTTTATTAAAGAAGAACTTTGATACATCAGATTGCCTTTGCAGGGAAGATTCTAGGAATGGCTCTTTAACATCCTTAACAGTTGAGGTTATTGAAGTGACAGTAGTAATGCAGCAGTGTTCATGCATCTCTCATTTGTGTTTCATTGACAGCTAGTTGTAAAGCGGCTTGGCTATGACACGAGAGTCACTGTCCTTGGACATGTCCAGCGTGGTGGAACACCCTCAGCTTTTGATAGAATTTTGGTAAGAATTTATCTGGGGGTGGGGTAAAGGGATATGTACTAACTGGGATATTTACTTACAGGCTAGTAACAGCATGAGTAATGTCATTCCAGGCATAAGTTATTGTAATTAAGAAAGAAGTAGTAGCCCAACACCAGGTTTTTTTGGTGACTTTTCAGTCATCTGTATTCTCCATTTTGCAGCTACTGTAGCGTAAACAATTTCTATTGTGCCTATTTATGTGTATAGTATTTATAGGAGTGGATACATTTGGCAATGATTTACTAAGAGTGGAGTATAGGTTTCTTTGTGGGTTTTAATTCACTACAATTTTTTTACGGGAACGCCCGGTTAGCCCCTCCCCCCCCCCCGCCCCCGCCGGGAGATATATAAAAATATCTTAGCCGTTGAGCGCAGTTATTTGATTATACTGAAGTGTTAGGCTCAATAATAATAGACTATATTTCTTATTTAGGGAAGTCGAATGGGTGTTGAAGCTGTCATGGCCTTGTTGGAGGGGACACCAGAAACACCAGCTTGTGTGGTCAGTCTGTCTGGGAATCAAGCAATCCGTCTGCCATTAATGGAATGTGTACAAGTGGTAAGATGCTGATATCTATATTAATGTTCTTAGGATATAAAAGTTTACTTAATCATAAATAAACCCCATGTGTAGTCTGATCAGGCAGCTGTTATTTACAGACAGTAGAAGGGGGAGAGCAAATGGAAGAGCGAATAACACATAACTGCAGGATCAGACTACACAGGGTTTGTTTATAGTTGGTTACCATGGAGACACATTGGTCTGTATAGGAGCTGTGTAAAATAAAAGCTAGAGTTTTTGTTGGTCAACTCTATTTGTAAAGCTACTTATTTTTTAATGCATTGAAGCAATACCATTATTGCAGTCCGTCATCATTCACAAATGTCCGAGCTAATAAATAAGAACAAGGTATAATCAAATCATGCGATTCCTCTTTGCAAAGACATTTTATGGTAGTAATATCGGATTGTTTTGTTCTTATTAGACCAAGGACGTGACACAAGCTATGAATGAGAAGAGATTTAATGAAGCCATAAAACTTAGAGGAAGGTGAGCATTAGTGAATCATTCATACAGTCTGTTATCTTAAACTTTTAAATTTCGGTATTGTTCTTTTATTATAACTGTATGGCAAAAACTGTCTTAAAATGATTAATAAAATTTACACTTTATGGTTGATTTGTTGTAAAATGTAAATGATCTCCAACGTGTATTTTACTAATTTATCTTTTAGGGAGCGACTACACATTTACAATTGCAGATATTGAATACAATGTCAGGAACAGATCATGAATGGAGGATATGTATAAGGGTACGTTCACACATACAGGATCCTGCGCAGATTTGATGTGCAGGATTTGTAACTGCAGATTAGAAGCTGTGCTCAGTCATTTAGTTTACATTCAAATCTGCAGCAGAAAATCCTGCGCATCAAATCTGCGTCAGGTGTAAACATACCCTAAAGGAAAGACTGAGATTTCTTCTGTTTTCAAATCCAGTCCTGTCTTTGCATTCAATAATTGCAGTTAAAAACCTGATAGTGTGAACACAGCCTCAGGCTCCTTTTTTTTTATATATATATTTTGATTAAACAATTAGCAGCTATTCTTGTGTTAGGAGTCAAATAGACATCAGTATATGCAGAAATAAACAACTAAAAAAGCTGTAATAACTTCTGCCACCAGCATCTATTCTACTTGTTGATTGTTTGCACGTATCAGCAAAATATTTTTAAACACTACACATAGTAAAAACAAGCTTAAAAACAAGTGAAAACCAAAAAAAATGGTCATAACAAATAGGCAAGATATTGCCTTTACTGATCATATAAGCAGTATTAAACAAGTGTGTAGTTTCTCTTTAAGGAGATTAGTCGTATGCATATACAAACTATAAACTTCTACCTCGGTACATAATACAAACTTGCTTTTTCAGGAGTTTTGAAAACAACTGGAATGTCTATAGGACCCTGGCTCACATAAGACCACCATCTACTAAGGTCTGCACTCTTCTCAATGTGTTATTGTAACATTGATTTCGAACCTGCAGGATTATTATAAGGGTCTGATATGAGGGGGGTTTCCAATATTTTATAGTAACAATTGTTCTTAACCAAGTGCTGTTGCAACCTGTGGTGAGGGCACATTAACTCTGATGTAAATTCTGTCATATACTCTGAGGATCCATCACTTTTTCTTCACCGCTTGTAGAGTGGATATAACATGGCCGTGCTGAATGTTGGAGCCCCTGCAGCTGGCATGAATGCTGCCGTGAGATCCGCTGTCAGGATTGGCATTATCCAAGGGCACAGAATGTTTGCTGTCCATGACGGATTTGAGGGCCTTGCTAAAGGACAGGTACACCTTATGTTTATATAACATAAAACCATATTACACATGTCTTATAACAGAAACAGCGTTGTCTGGAGTAGCATTAGAAACAGAATTTTTCTCCTCCATTTGAGTGGGTTCACATATATCTAATGATCCAGCATTATTTCCCTTTGGCATATTAAAGTAAAGTTGAAAAACCTTGCATGCAGCTTTTTCAATCTGGCAAGATGACTGGTACCCAGGGCAGCATAAGCAGCATGGCCCTAGGTACACAGCGCCACTTAGATTCTATTCACATCTGCATATAACATTCTGTTTTGTTAACCTAACTATCATATTGTGCAGCAGGTCACAGTGCAGTTTTGCATATTACCGCCTGATGCCAGCTGAATACCTATAAAATAATAAAATTTAATATAGAATATATTTTTTTTAAAATCTCTATAAATAACATCAAATAATGACCATAGAAACATGAGGATCAGGTCTAAAATAAAAAGTCTTGAAAGTGGAGTCAGAAGACCAATTCACTGCCTTCATAATGTCAGAGAGAGCCTCCTGCTTGACAAACCATAGTGGACATGGCTCCTCTAGTGGAATGTGCACCAAAAACAAGACGTCAATTTCTGAAGGGGACATAATTTGTTTGACCCATCTCGCCAGGGTGGCAGGAGTAACCGGAAGATGAGGTTTACAGTAAGAGATCAATAATTGAGAAGAAGGGGATCGAAAAGATTGTCATCCGTTTATAGGATTTTACACAATGAACCACACAAAGTTTTTCCTGATGAGGAAAAGAAGGATAAAAGACTGAGTTAAGATTAGTTTTACTACGGCGAACTATAAAAAATGGAACTCCATGAGGAAGGAACTGTCTGCGGGATATATACAAAGCTTTGACGTCAGAAATTCTTTTAAAAGATATAAGTCATACAGTGGGGATCAAAAGTTTGGGCACCCTAGTTAAAAAATTGTATTAATGTGCATAAAGAAGCCAAGGAAAAATGGAAAAATCTCCAAAAGGCATCAAATTACAGATTAGACATTCTTATAATATGTCAACAAAAAATAGATTTTATTTCCATAATTTACACTTTCAAAACAACAGGTAACAAAAAAAAATGGCATCTGCAAAAGTTTGGGCACCCTGCAGAATTTATAGCATGCACTGCCCCCTTTGCAAAAGCTGAGACCTGCCAGTGTCATGGATTGTTATCAATCATCATCTGGGAAGACCAATCTCAAAGGTTTTAAATGCCCAGACTCATCTGACCTTGCCCCAACAATCAACACCATAGGTTCTTCTAAGCAGTTGACTAGAAATCTGAAACTGAAAATAATTGAGGCTCACAAAGCTGGAGAAGGCTATAAGAAGATAGCAAAACATTTTCAGATGTCAATATCCTCTGTTTGGAATGTAATTAAGAAATGGCAGTCATCAGGAACAGTGGAAGTTAAAGCAAGATCTGAAAGACCAAGAAAAATATCAGACAGAACAGCTCACAGGATTGTGAGAAAAACAATTAAAAACCCACGTTTGACTGCACACTCCCTGTAGAAAGATCTGGCAGACACTGGAGTTGTGGTACACTATTCCATTATAAAGAGATACTTGTACAAATATGGTCTTCATGGAAGAGTCGCAAGAATAAAACCTCTTCTACGTCCTCACCACAAAAATCAGCATTTGAACTTTGCAAATGAACATATAGACAAGCCTGATGCATTTTGGAAACAAGTTCTGTGGACCGATGAGGTTAAAATTTAACTTTTTGGCCGGAATGAGCAAAGGTACGTTTGGAGAAGAAGGGGAACAGAATTTAATGAAAAGAACCTCTGTCCAACTGTTAAGCATGGGTGTGGATCAATCATGCTTTGGGGTTGTATTGCAGCCAATAGCACAGGGAACATCTCACGAGTAGAAGGAAAAATGGATTCAATAAAATTTCTGCAAATTTTTGGATGCTAACTTGATGCCATCTGTGAAAAAGCTGAAGTTAAAGAGAGGATAACTTCCACAAATGGATAATGATCCTAAACACACCTCGAAATCCACAGGGGATTACATCAAGAGGCGTAAACTGAAGGTTTTGCCATGGCCTTCACAATCTCCTGACCTCAACATAATTGAAAATCTATGGATAGACCTTAAAAGAGCAGTGCGTGACAGACAGCCCAGAATTCTCAAAGAACTGGAAGACTTTTGTAAGGAAGAATGGGCAAAGATACCTCAAACAAGAATTGAAAGACTCTTGGCTGGCTACAAAAAGCATTTACAAGCTGTGATACTTGCCAAAGGGGGCAGTACAAGATATTAACTCTGCAGGGTGCCCAAACTTTTGCAGACGCCATTTTTTTGTTTTCTGTTATTCTGAAAGTGTAAATGATGGAAATAAAGTCTAACTTTTGTTGACATATTATAAGAATGTCTAATCTGTAATTTGATGCCTTTTTGGAGATTTTGTCCATCTTTCCTTGGCTTCTTTATGCACATTAATACAAATTTTTACCTGGGGTGCCCAAACTTTTGATCCCCACTGTAAAAGAATTGTAAGTTTAAAAGATAATAGTTTTAAGGAAAGAAAATCATTATCTTCCCAAGATAAAAATAAGTTGATAATATGATTAACTTCGCAGATAGATTGATATTTAGGTAAAGGGGGACGTCTAAACCGAATTCCTTTCAATCATTTACAAACTAGAGGATGTTTACCTAAAGGTAAAGATTGAATAAGGGAATGATGGAAGGAAATAGATCGATATACGTTAAAAATTTTGAACTTGAGTTATAGGTGCCCAAGAGATTTCTGTAGATGTTTGCGAAAGTTCTGAGGTCTGGATGACCCGAAACAAACCAAGCTACAAGGGTAAGAAGATTGGATACAATGAGAGGATGTTGATTCTCTGGAGGATCTAAAAGAAGTGATGGAGTGGATGGTAATATCCGAGGAAAGTCTGTTATCGTGCTCAAAATTTGTGGGAACCAAGGTTGAGTTGTCCAAAGTGGCGTGATCAAAACTACTGATGACTTCTGGTTTTGAGAAGGAGACTTCTCGGAATTAGGTTGAAAGGAAGAAACGTGTAAAAAAAGAACTTTAGGCCATAATTGAAGAAGAGCATTAACGCCTTCTGCTTCCAGATCTGGGCGCCAACTGAATAAACATGTAAGTTGGTGGTTTAGACGAGAGGTGAAGAGATCCACAAGAAGAGGACCCCAAAGAGAGTTGATTCGATGGAAGTTAAATGGATCCATTCTCTAGTCGCTGTAATCAACTAGATGATGGGAATACCAATATGCTATAGAATTGGATAAGCCTGGAAGGTATTCTGCTTTTAAAATTATGTTTTTGTCTAAGCAGAAATGCCAAAAATCCTTCGCTATATTGGCTAAGGTTTCTGATCTAGTGCCGCCTAAGCAATTCACATATTGTACTGCCGTAATATTGTCCAATCTCAAAAGACTTGGCTTTGTCTTTTACGAAACTCTTGAGGGCAAAAGAAACTGCCAAGAGTTCGAGACAGTTTGCGTGAAGAAGAGATTCTTCTGCGGACCATTTCCCTCCTGTTGAGAGGGATCCGCAACGTGCTCGCCATCCTAAAAGACTGGCATCGGATTCTATTATCAAATCCGGAGAAGAATTGAAAATCGTTTTTCCGTTCCAAGATTGAATGTGTTGGAGCCACCAAAGAAGTTCCTCTTTGGTATCGGGAGTTAGAGAAACTTTGTCTGAATAACCTAATCGGTTTTGAAGATGTCGAGCTTTAACACCTTTAGCACTGTAGTGAATTGGGGCTGAAAAGATGGCTTGAATGAAAGCCGAAAGTAAACTCACTATGCGAACTATTGAGCGAAGAGAGATCATGTGTTTGTTCAACAGAGAGCGGATTTCTCTTCTGATGGTCTTCAATTTCTTTAAAGGAAGACTCAGGGTTGACCGAGTGTTGATAAGGAAACCTAAGAATTCCATCACTCTTGTTGTTGAGGAAACCCAGATCGGATAGTAAGGATAGGGTCCATTGAGTGTGAAGGTAAATCAAGGATTGAGTCTGAGCCATAATGAGACTGTTGTCCAGGTAGATGATAAGACTGACACCTAGAGCTCTCAAAGAGGCTATTACAGGTTTGAGCAATTCTGTGAAGCACCATGGTGCTGAAGAAAGAACAAATGGTAGGCTTGTAAACTGCCATTTGTGACCTTCCTATAAAAATTGGAGGTATGGTTGGGATAGATGATGCATAGGCACCGTGAGATAGGCATCTTTTAGGTCTATCTTTGTTAAATAATCGTTCTCCAATGAAAGATCTCTCAAAAGATTAATACACTCCATCTTGAAATGTTGATATACTACAAAATTGTTGAGGGTTTTTAAATTTATTACTGGTCTGTAACCTCCATCTCTTTTCTGTACCAGAAAAAGGTTGCTCAGATAACCTTGAGATTGAGGAGGGACCTCTATAATTGCACCTTTTGGAATATAGATCTTTTTATTTCTTGATTGATAAGATGTTGATCCGTGATGAAAAAAATTATCGGATGAGGGATATGAGTCTGAACAGGTGGACATACAAACACTATTTCAAAGCCTAGTATTGTATTTAATACCCATGCATCTAATGTTATCATACGCCAAGTATGGAAAAAATGAGCTATCCTTCCGCCCCGAGGGGAATTTGAGGAAAAAGGTGTTAGAGGAGTACTTACCGGTAATAGGTCTTGATTTGGAGTAACCACGACGGCCTCTCGCTCTCAAAGACTCCCCTCTGTTGGGGAAGAATGGGGTGGGTTGGAAGGGGATTGTAGGAAGGGAATATCTTTCAGGGCGACATGGGACTGTCGGCTGGGAAACCGCCCCCTCCATTTCCCAGCGCTCCCAAAAACACGGGAGTGAAACATTTTTCATAATGAAGACTGTGCTTTATCTAATGTGGAAAACAAACTTACATATTTTATTTATTTCCCTGACAAATGAATTCTCAAAAAGGAGACCATCTGTAGGGTTATTGGAGGAAGTAGAGGCCAGGTCAGGTGAATTAATTGTGGAACTATCTTCATTACGACCGATCTCTTTCATTCCGTGTAAATAGAGGCATTAATATTTCCAAAGAGGCAAATGGCTCGCTAGGCCCAACCCCTGAGGATAGCGAGGTCTATAGGTGTTTGAAATAAATTGCCTCCTCGAACAAATTGAGGGGCCTAATAAGTCAAGAAATCTATCTTGAATCACTCTAAATGAGCGATCAACCCCTTTTTTGGTGTTTTTCCCCAACTTGTTCAGATATTTTACAAGAATCTGGTCCAAGTCAGGTGTGTTGGCCAGTTTAATAGGAAGAATAGGTCTTGGACACTTGGAATGTAATTTGTTCCTGGTTGCCTTGTCCAAGGATTTTTTATCCACATGCTGAGGAATTTAGAGACCTGTGGGTGGGGCACCTACTCCCCGGATCTGGGATATTTGATTTGTCCCAGGTCAAAGAAAGGTCTGCCAACACTATCCAAAACCACTGATTCAGCGTTATCTACATTTAATATGTCATCCCCTTCCTCAGAAATATCTTCGTAACCTGAGCTGCCCTCATTGTCAGAAAAATGTAATCCTTCCCCGGAAGAAGATTGCTCAGGAGAGGTCACATATGAGTCCAGCTTAGTTCTACTAGAGGCCTTAGAAACCTTGTCCTTGCCCCTTTTTGGTTTTTTTATGGTGTTTGGTTGTAGAAGGACTGGTTGATTTAAGTTGCCTTTTATGGGAGGCTATCCCTTTGTGCCATCCCTCTGCCAATTTTGTTGTGGAGTCCTTTGCAGACCAAAATTGGTCTGAGGGGGTAGATGGACCTGGAAGGGAGGATTTATTAGAATGAGCCATGGCTTTGGCAACAGAGTGGTTAATAATGTCTGGAATGGATGACATAGCGGTGCGAATAGCAGATTGCACCGACTTGGAAACAGATTGATCCACCATAGATTGGATCATGTTTTCATCAATAAACTCAAACCCTTGAGATATAGAGATTTTTTTCAGCCTCCCCATTTGCCATGTTGGGAGCAAGAGGGGTATAAATGAATACAATAGGATGTAAATATGGTAAATAAATTGTAATGTAAATAGATTATATATTAGGATAAGATATAATAAATATTAAATAAATAATATTTAACATATGTTTAAATAAGGATAAATAAATAAATAAATAAGGATGAGGGAAGTAGACTATGGAAATGGTCAAGAGTTATAGGAATACAAGATATGACAGTCACAAGGATCGATGTTCTGTCACAGGAGCCGGAGCTGAGAGCGGGAGCTACGCTGAGGTAACTTCAGCGAGTGACGCGATCCCTGAGAGCATGGTAAACAGCTGTTTACGTCTCTCACGGGATTACAGGTCTGTGCGCGTACAGACCCAGGAAGAAGATGATGGTTAGGGATAAAAGAAGTGTGTCACAGGTAAGAAAATGGCCAGGGCGAGCAGTGCAAAGAGAAAGGAAATGGTGAAGGAGTATACCAATAGATATAGATATAGATATAGATATATATATATATATATATATATATATATATATATATATATATATATTGAACGGAACAAAGGAGGAATAAGGAGGATAAGATAAGGATCAATGGACAAAAACAGGAGATCCTTAATGAGATAATATATACAATATTGGAAAATTAAATAGTCTGAAAAGAGAAGAAATAAGTATTATTACTTATAGAAGGGGAACATCTATATTATAGACCAATGAAATTAAATCCAGGAGAAAAAAAATCTATGGAGAGAAGAGAAAATAAATATATAAATAAGAATAAGGGAAAAATTATAAAT
Organism: Hyla sarda; assembly: GCF_029499605.1. Classification (NCBI taxonomy): domain Eukaryota; kingdom Metazoa; phylum Chordata; class Amphibia; order Anura; family Hylidae; genus Hyla; species Hyla sarda. The sequence goes on along the minus strand of NC_079190.1, from coordinate 101,722,443 downwards.
TTATATTAAAATAATATGCACAAATTGAACAAGGTACTTATCTCTGTGGCGCAGCCAAGAAAAGAGGGTGTGGTTTACCTGATCACCCCTTCTGTTACCTGTACGGACTTATGATTGGTCAACCTGTTATACCTGTTTTACATATCACATGACTTATGTTACACTTTTTTTCTTAATATCTTTATTGTAACTTTGCTGCCGTGAGTAGTAAAAGAAAAGATATTGCATAATGCGAGTCTCCAGGCTTGTAATGAAATCCTTCTAGTCATAGAGAGGAATAAAGGAAATATAAAAGTTATCAAAAGTAAAACTAACATAACAAAAGACAAATACTTATATAAAAATGCATAAAATTTGCCACCATTGATAGACAGACAGGTTACACATGTTGACTTTCCTGCTTTCCAACACACAGTAATAGGGTTTGCCTGCAGCCACCCCTAGGGGGAGGACATTGTACAAAGATTTTTCTGCTTCATTATTAGCTGTATAAATGCACTGAACTCCCCCTTGTATTGGCTGCAGGCAGGCGCAGTAAAAGGAAGCAAAGGATATCAGTAGTACATGTGTGGGAGCTGTAGATGGGATGGTAAATGATTTCTGTAAATATCGGTCCTCTTCTGATCTTGTGAGGTTCCAGTTTTTCCTACAGAAACAAACATTATCTGGTTCAAATACATTTTACTGTACACCAGGATAACTATGTTCTTTTAATGTTCCATTTGTATTACATTTGGGGTTTGAATTTTTACATTATCATCACTTTTATGCAACTAGATTGAAGAAATTGGATGGGGAGGTGTTGGTGGATGGACTGGACAAGGAGGTTCACGTCTTGGTACTAAAAGGTAACTTTTACAATTGTCTTCCTTGTGTCAGGGGTCTTTATCTCCATGATTATTTGAGCCCATAGAAACTTTGCAGAATTTGTTAGGGTGTCCGCTAATAAGACGAGGACATTAAAACAGGACATTGGATAAGTCAGGGACTTCGGACTTCCAAGTCTAGTCCATTATATACAGTATCCAGCTGTAAAATGTCAATAAGTAAACTATTTATAGATTATCAAAACTACTACCTGAGTGATTTAGGGGATTTTGAATGTTTTAAAGGGGTACTCCGCCCCTAGCATCTTGTCCCCTATCCAAAGGATAGGGGATAAGATGTCACATCACTGGGGACCCCTGGGATCTTGGCTGCAGCACCCCGCTATCATTACTGCACAGAGCAAACTCGATAGCAGGGAGCCGCAGCCGACATCTGACAACTTATCCCCTATCCTTTGGATAGGGGATAAGATGTCTAGGGGCGGAGTACCCCTTTAAGTTTAGTGATTGATTCAAGCATTGTCTTTACTCTTTCTATAATACTCTTCTGCTTGTTATAATAGAGTGCTGCCCAAGAAGTACCTTGAAGAAATTAGTAGAAACATAAGTAGCTTCAACATACATGGACTGATCATTATTGGGGGTTTTGAGGTAATTTTTTTATTTTATATTTGAAAATGTAATTCCATCTATCTAAGGGTAAATGCATAAATGCATCCTAGACAGATCACTTCTGGGGGGGGAAATCCGCAGCTAATATGAACGGAAATCTGTGCGGAATCTGGTGCAGATTTTGTTGCAGATTTGCTGCAGATTTTATCTTCCCTATGTATTTATTTATCCAAAGAATATTGGGGGAGATTCATCAAGTCCTGTGCTGAATAAAAGTTGACCAGTTGCCCATAGCAACCAATCAGATCGCTTCTTTCATTTTTCAGAGGCCTTTTCAAAAATGAAAGGAGCAATCTATTGGGTTGCTATGGTCAACTGGGCAACTTTTCCTCTTCACAAGTTTTGATGAATCTCTCCCATTATCATCAAAATGGCTCTGTAAAATCATGAATTTCCTCAATACTTGACATGGGATCATTTATAAATCCAATAATTCAATAAATTCTTCATAGATATACTTTTATTAACTTTTCGGTCATCAAACCTTTATCAACACTGTATAATCCGAAAATTAAATAAAAGCACGGAAGAAAATTACATGAATTTATATATTTTTGGCACTGCGTGAGTGGTGACTTAAATTGATCTGGCCATTGGGATTATGGTGAATTTATACGGGTATGGTGACCAAAATGGTTTCTCAAGGCAAGATAAAAACTTTACCCAACAATATAAAACTATTATTACTATTTTATTAGCAACAATAAAATACTAAAAAGTAATTAAAAACATCAATATAATATAAATGAATTATCCCTGGCACTGGTGGATTAGCCTCTAGTATCTCTGTGTCTATATTTCTCAGACCCCACAGATGCTATAACTATTTATTTCAGAAATTCCACCCAGCAGATGTGTGAACCATATATTTTATTTTTCAGTAGGTTCTACCTGTTTATGTATGTCTGTGTAATGAAAGCGTGTTTCCTGCAGGCTTTCACAGGCAGCCTGGAGCTGATGGAAGGACGTTCCAAGTTTGAAGAGCTGTGTATACCACTTGTTGTTATCCCGGCTACTGTTTCAAACAATGTTCCTGGATCAGACTTTAGCATTGGGGCCGATACAGCCCTTAACACAATTACTACAGTAAGTATTTGCCTCCACCTTGCACTGAGTTTTCATGTTTTTAGATCACCTCTATAAAACGTTAAAAAAAAAGAAAACTCTGCACTAGACACTTGATCCCCTTACATTTAGTAATCTGAAAGTGACAATAGCAATAGTCTACAATCTAGTATTAATGCATCATATAGTAAGGGGCCAAAGAGTGACTTACCCACTACCAAAAATGTGTACTGCATGGTATTTTTTTTTAAGGGTATGTTCACACTAAGGAATTGGCCGCAGGTGGAATTGCGTGTCTGAATTCCGCGGTGTGAACCCCCAATGTTAGTGTGAATGGGTCTTCCGCAGACCCATTTACACTGCGGAATTTCAGCGGTGGACAATTCCTTGACAGTTCTTTGCGCAGAAGTCTGCGAGGCCTACATTGCCGTCAGTGGTGATGGCGCAGGGCCGCACGGTGCTATCACCAAAGTATTTTAATGTAAACATACCCTTACAATGAAACCCTAGCAACAAATGCCATTGTTAAGCTCTGACAAAAGGCTCCTCCACACTAAACCCAATACAGAGGGTTAAAGTGTGGGTGAATCAGAGTAAAATGCTGTATTACTAACAAAAATCGGTTCTGCCGTTTTCTAGATATTACTAGCATTGCTAGTATGCTAAGTCAGTCTTGTGCACAATGGAGGCAGAAGCCGGCTTTGCCAAGCTTCCCTGCCACCGTCCTGTTTGCTGCACTTCAGTCTCACATCCCACCTCCATTGCGAACAAGACTTAATTTGCATACTAGCAACGGGGGCAACATCTAGAAAACGGCTGGACCGATTTTAGTAAGTATAACCTCATTTTACTCTTGTTCACTCGCGCTAAAACTCGATTGGGTTTAGTGCGGATAACCAGCCTGTAAGTTTCTCTTTTAAGCTTTAAAAATTCTGGAAAACACTAGTTACTGGAATAGCTTTAAACAAACACTTAAATTGATGTGATCTAAGGTGATACAAGGTGGTCAACCCCAAGTGCAGTTGTGTACCTACGTTGGAGTGGAGGACCTGCACCTATGGACCACAATATGGTTTCACAACTGTGGTTAATGTAAACAATGACATTGGCTAACCCTCAAAACTGATGTAAAACTGAGACATTAGCCAGTATATCCTTATATGAAGGACACACTTGAGCCCGCACACCACGCCAAGGTTACTGGAATACCTCTTACATATGTAGCTATCGTATCCAACTGGCTTAGGCGATAGGTATAACAAGCAGCCATTTCGTTTGACCCTTTTCTGTTCCTATATAAATCTATCATCTTTCTCTGTAGACATGTGATCGGATCAAGCAGTCAGCTGCTGGGACAAAGAGGAGAGTATTCATCATTGAGACTATGGGAGGATACTGTGGATATTTAGCTACCATGGCAGGCTTTGCTGCAGGTGCAGATGCTGCTTATATCTATGAGGAGCCATTCTCTATACGTGATTTACAGGTAATGAAGTACTCTTTACACTTCTGTCTTCTGTAGTAGTCAAATAGCGGATTGTATAACAGGGGAATTTGCTCTCTAGTAGGTTTTTCCAGGCTTCTTCTTGACTTCCCGGACAACTGTGACAACTACAGTATTAGCAAAAATATTCTCAGGATTTTTTCATTTTGGATGGGACTATCTTGTATGGAAAGTGTCATCTGAAATATCTTAAAGACATTTTTTATTTAAGAATTGGTTTTAAATCAAGCTCATGCCTAAGGTTTGAATGTCCTAAGGCTTTCAGGAATGCTGGGAGTTGTAGTTCTGCAACAAATGTAGACACACTGGAAAACACTGCTGTAGAGAAAAGGTTTTACCTGTTCTGCTCCCCAACACTTACCTCTGCAGAAATACCTTCTTGGGGGCAGGTGCCAGTCATGATCATAAGCGCTGGGGAGCAGAACAGGTCAGATCTTTTCTGCTCCCCAGACAACCCCTTTAATACCCACAATACACACAAAAAATCTCTCTTCTTTTTTTATTTTTCATAACAGATAAATGTTGAACATTTGACAGAAAAGATGAAGACTACAGTGAAACGAGGTTTAATTTTAAGGTATTGTAACTTTTGGACATTTCTTTTGTCAATGGTATTTTAGATTCATGTGTATTCTTAGAAATAAAGGGCCAAAAAAAGTTCACTGTCCCATCCTCTTTGCAAGATCCCTAGATTCTTGGGAAACACAGTAATATACAGTATGCACTTATTGTCAAGTTACATATACTGTGGAAAAGTATTTGCCTCCCTCCCAGTTTCTTCCGTTTTTGTCCCACTATTTTAGATCAGCAAACCACTTTTTATATAAGACCAGGATAACCCAAGTAACACAGAATGCTGTTTTATAAATAATTTCATTTATAGAAGGAAAAATGCTGTTCAGTACTTCCTGACCCTACCTGAAAAAGTACCGTATTTATCGGCGTATAACACGCACTTTTTAGGCTAACATTTTTAGCCTAAAGTCTGTGTGCGTGTTATACGCCGATACACCCCCAGGAAAGGCAGGGGGAGAGAGGCCGTCGCTGCCCGCTTCTCTCCCCCTGCCTTTCCTGGGGTCTAGAGCGCTGCTGTCAGCCCTTTTCACCCCCTGGTTATCGGCGCCGCTGCCCGTTCTGTCCCCCTGACTATCGGTGCCGGCGCCGATAGCCAGGGAGAGAGAAGCGGCGCCGACAGCCAGGGGGAGAGAAGGGGCAGCGGCACCCATTGCCGGCGCCGCTGCCCCGTTGCCTCCCCCCATCCCCTGTGGCATAATTACCTGAGTCCGGTCCGCGCTGCTCCGCTGCTCCAGGCCTCCGTCGTGCGTCCCCGGCGTCATTGCTATGCGCTGAACGGCGCGGCGCATGACGTCAGAGCGCCGCGCCGTGCATAGCAACGACGCTGGGGACGCACGACGGAGGCCTGGAGCAGCGCGGACCGGACTCAGGTAATTATGCCACCGGGGATGGGGGGAGGCAACGGGGGAAGCGGCGCCGGCAATGGGTGCCGCTGCCCCTTCTCTCCCCCTGGCTGTCGGCGCCGCTTCTCTCCCCCTGGCTATCGGCGCCGGCACCGGTAGTCAGGGGGACAGAACGGGCAGCGGCGCCGATAACCAGAAGGGCTGACAGCAGCGCTCTGGACCCCAGGAAAGGCAGGGGGAGAGAAGCAGGCAGCGACGGCCTCTCTCCCCCTGCCTTTCCTGGGGGTATATCGGGGTATACACGCGCACACACGCACCCTCATTTTTTCATGGATATTTGGGTAAAAAACTTTTTTTACCCAAATATCCGTGGTAAAATGAGGGTACGTGTTATAGGCCGGTGCGTGTTATACCCCGATAAATACGGTATTTGCCCCCTAGCCACTAAATTAAACAGTTAGAAAAACTCAACTTACATGTAGGTTAATATTACCCATACCCAGGCAGGATTACTGCAAGACCTGTTGAGTCTAAGGCTCACGTTGCCGCCATGCTCCGCTAGACTTTCGTAACGAAGAGAGTTTAGCAGAAAAAAAAATGCGCTCACAATTTTTTTTTCTCCAGTAAACTACTGGACCCCATTCAAGTCAATTGGATTTGTCGGGACCCAATCGTGTTATTTGTGCTCTGACCCATTTTGGGGCCAGACAGACCCACAATGGCATTATCCACAGATAGAAACAATTTGTAGCAGTGGTGATCCTTCCCAGCAGCACCCAGCGTACCAATATTTTAACAAGAGCACATAGATGACTAATTTTGGAAGTCACAAATGAACCTAGACAAAACTTTAAAAAAAAAAAAACTGTAGGCCTTACTTGTCTTAGTCAAAGCATTTGTGCACAATTCCACAATAAGGTAGGCACTGGGCAAAAATGAAGAGCTACAAGGCATGAGCTACTGCTGACCAAAAAGAACACAAAGGATCATTTCACATTTGCAAAAAAAAAAAAAACTCTAGATGACATGGAAGACTTTTGGAAACCACCTATGCAGCAATGCAAAAAAAGATGGAAATGTTCATAACTGCTTATAGAATTATTCTATATTTATCTTGCTATATGTGCAAGTTATAATTACTAGTAGCAATATATGTTTATGTGCTTTCTTTAGCGATCATTCCTATTTGTATTAGGCAGTTACTTTTTACATTTCTTGTGCATCCACGTTCTATTTATAGCTAACAATAGCCCTTTGACCTATTCCCTCTTAGCTGAGCTTTACTTATAAGTATTTTTTTTTCTACATTTTAATTTGAAATTAATGGGGTATTTATACATCAATTAATAACTTATCCCCCATTCTCAGGATAGGGAATGTGTCTGATCTCAGGGGTCTTACTACTAGCCCCCCCTCCCTGGTAGAAGGCATGCACTTCATGCATTGTCTATGGGAGCGCCAGAAATACATGAGTGCTGTACTTTTTTTCTTTTTTTCTTTTGTGCTTCCACTCCATGCAGGGGGGAGAGACAGGGCTCCATTCTGGAAATTGTGGGGATCTGACTGCTGTTATCAGACACAGGATAGGAGTCCAGTGCTGGATAACTCCTTTAAGGTCTCTTTACAACACTGTTGCACAAGATATGCTTTATTGACTTTGCATTAATAAAAATGCTGATAGTCAGTTACTTCATGTATTTCAGCTGCATTTCTTAGTGCAAGGATATACTATTCTTTTACTGTGCACTTGACCCCTAAGTTAATACTATAGTAAGTAGTGAGTGAGCCAACCATGACCCTTGTTTTTTGAAGATTTTAACAGTATTAGGATTCAGACCTCAAGGTATAGGGTGAACTGGGAATGTAAGTAAGACTGGAGAGGTAGCTGGTTGTACAAAATGAATTATGCTTTATTGAGATAAAATATGACTGCCTATTATCTGAGCAGGGCCCTTGCTACAGATATAGTACATACACTATATAACAAAATGTGTTAAAATAAAATATGGTAAAATATAGTTGCATAAATTATTATATGATACATACACAGATAATTCAACCTAGTTTTGTGCCAATTTAAATGTCCAATGTAATGCGCATATATAGGTTTTCAAAGTCTTGTTAAATTCATAATTTGGAATACACAGTGTGAATCAAGTTGTGAGCATTACAGGTTTGGCACAGGTATTCGCCCTGGCCTAATAGAAGGATATTACTTGCGAGTCAGATGAATACTGCCATGTGAAGATGATATCACTGGGACTTGCCATCTTCATGGAAGGTTACGGTGAGATGCCGACTCCTGTTGGATGGCAAAGACATGCGTCCGGCTCAGTAGGTGAGAAGATTCCGGCAGTAGGGGTGATGAGCCCCCCTTAGCAGCGGCGTCCTCGTGTAGAGATTTGTATTTTGGGCGTGTATCGCACCACAGTGGTCCCCAAACAGGGGGACTGCAGCGCTTGCAAAAGTCAGAGTAAAACTACATTGGTTTTAATCTGACTTTTGCAAGTGCTGCAGTCCCTCTGTTTGGCGACCACTGTTGTGCGATACGCGGCCTAAATACAAATCTCTAAATGAGGACACCGCTGCTAAGGAGGGCACATCACCCCTACTGCCGGAATCTTCTCACCTACTGAGCCGGACACACATCTGTGCCATCCAACAGCTAAGGGAGTCGGCGTCCCACCGTAACCTTCCATGAAAACTGCAAGTCCCAGCGATATCCTCTTCACATGGCAGTATTCATCTGTCTCGCAGGTAATATCCTTCTATTAGGCCGGGGCGAATACCCGTGCCAAACCTGCAACGTTCCAACTTACGTTGAAAACCTATATATATGCGCATTACACTGGACATTTAAATTGGCACAAAACTAGGTGACATTATCTGTGTATGTATCATATCATAATTTTATGCAACTATATTTTACCATATTTGATTTTACCACATTTTATTATATAGTGTATATAGGGCCCTGCTCAGATAATAGGCAGTCATATTTTATCTAAATAAAGCATAATTTATTTTGTACAACCAGCTACATCTCCAGTCTTACTTACATTCCCAGTTCCGCCTGTACCTTGAGGTCTGAATCTTAATACTGTTTTTATCCTTTGATTTTTGGCACTACGGGTATAGTGCAACTCATTACCTCGGTATAAGGCATACCATTAATTATAGTGTGTAGCCACCCGAACTCTCAGCTTTTTTTTTTTTTTTTAGATTTTGCCATTCGTTTTACTGTATATCAATGCGTATGATGAATAATAACTTTTGTGTTTCTGTCATTTAAGGAATGAAAAGTGTAATGAAAATTACACCACAGATTTTATATTTAATTTGTATTCCGAGGAAGGAAAAGGCATCTTTGACAGTAGGAAAAATGTTCTGGGTCACATGCAACAGGTAAGAAGGTGTAAATGGATTTTCACCTCAACAGTGAATACAGCAACATTTATTACAGCATCTGCTGAGCCAATAGGTAAAAGGTTCTTATGATTTCATGTCACATCTGTTCAGGCACAGATGAGGAATTTAGAATTTGTTTATATCCCATACACATTGTCTGGAATAAATCTTTGAAGATTTGTGTGTGTACCTTGGAAAATATTAATCCAAGAGGAGAGTGAGCATGTTCATTCTTCTAGCACACAGGCGAGCTCCTTTTGAACGGCGTTGTAGATAATCTTTATGCAGATCCATTTGTACAACCGAGTCATAAATTAGAATTTCTGATTTCTGCCATGAATTCTCTCGGACATACTGTACTTAGTTTTTCCATATCTGCCTAAAACTTTTGCAAAGTAGGAGGCCTCTGTTTGGCTCCAAGTGTTTATTCTGCAGCATAACAAACCGAGCAAAAGTCAATGTAATTAAGAACTATCTCCTACATAAAGAACAAGGAGTCCTGGAAGTAATGATACACTATTGAAATTTCACACTATGGAATTTCTGGGCGGAATTCTGCATCAGCAAGAACCTGCCACCCTAGGTAGCGGGATAAAGGAAAGTGAGGGAGTGGAAGGGCCTCCTAGAGTAGGCTGTCCCATTCAAACAATATCCTTATACCCCCTCGGAGAAGACCGTCATCTTGGATGGATCTAGGACATCCATGCTAGTTGTTCTGTTAATAGGTGTGGCATAGTATCACTAGACCTACTTTGTAATTTCTCTTTTGATTTTCTGTAATGGTCCTGTTTGTTTATTTTATATTTAAATCAATAAATGGTAGTTGTAATACCTATGCACCCCCATTGCCCGTTCCATTGACTTCTGCACCCTTGTTGCGCCTCGCTTTTTTCTGTTTCCAAGATGATGCATTGCAGCAGGACCTGCTGACTCAGCAAATCACTGGCCCAGTTATTGGCAGAGAGGGCAGAGGTTATGCAGTAAGACACATAAAAGCATAATGATATCGGCCATATTGGAACTGCTAAAGCTTGAAATTCTTTATATAGAAACCATATTACTGCAACATGCATGAAGGCCTATAACTGGTGTTTTCTCTTCTTTCAGGGTGGCACCCCTACACCATTTGATAGGAACTTTGGCACAAAAATGGGTGCAAAAGCTGTACTGTGGATGACTGGAAAAGTGAAGGAGTGCTCCAGACATGGTATTCTTTTCCCTGAATGATATCTTGTGTGTTCTCTGCCATTTTAATAATTTAGCTTACTTAGCATTCTCTGTTGCAGGTCGTATATTTGCCAATACTGCTGAATCAGCCTGCTTGCTGGGTATGCGTAAGAGAAGTCTCGTGTTCCAGCCACTGGTGGAACTAAAGGAAGAAACTGATTTTGAGTATGTTTTTCCACAACTGTATCATTAGATTGTAATGTATAAAATGGAACCTTTCGCTAGTTTCATGCTGCTTGAACCACAGGCAGCGTGAAACACCATCATCTTCCTTATCTCAATCATAGATCTAAGTTAGGCTAGGAAAGGGGCTTATCAGGGGAGTCCTACAGCCCTCATTGTCAAATATTTTCTTATTTGCATATAGGGAGAGATCTGTCAATTGGGGACAGCGGACCTCCCTTTTCATGATGTCTCTGAACAGCTGCGCCATTTCAGAGTAAATCCTATATCAGTGTGATAAGGGAGACTGTCTGTGTTTCATGCTGCCCATGGTTCAGGCACTGTTGGGGGGCATTTATCATTGTGTTTCTAGATGTTTGTGTGTGTAGATTTGTTGCACATTTGGCGCAGCGCTGTGCCCCAGGATATTTTTTGGGACTTTTAGGTTTACATATTTTTTTTAAAAGTGCGTACAGGCCAACTGTTAAAGTTAGTCTTATGAAGTGGTAATGAATTTATCAACTGCCACTTTTCGCAAATTTGGTGCACAAACCAAAAGTCACAAAAATACACCAGCCCAGACTTAGCTTTTTGGTGTATGTGAAGAGTGAAATTTCTGAAAATGTGTACCTTCACAAAATGTATTAAATGCCCTGCGTCCATTTGATAAATTGCTCCTTACACATTACTAACACTAAAAAAAAAGCGGGGAAAAAAAAAAAGCTTCACTTACACCCACAAAGATAAATACCCCCGTATGTTCACCACGCCCAACACTCCTATAGATGTATACATGTATGCTGAAAGGGTGCTCTGGCTGATATGTCTAGGATCAACTGTATGGAAAGACCCTTGTCAACACAGCTGTCTGCAAAGCAAGAAAGTAGAGCACATGGGAGTCAATGACATATGCAACTATTTACAGTGGTATTTTTCAGAAATGTTTGCAGAGCATGATGCCTGTATGTGGTGTCTGCAAACCTAATTTTAGTGTACATGTTGTATCAGTAGCAAAAGTTTTGCTTGGTCCTTGGTCCCTGAATATGTAAGGTGGGAAAAAGGAAATAAAATAATAAAGCAAAGGAATGCTAGGACAGAAGCCTTAAAAGCACTGTCCCTGCAAAAAACTGCAATCCGAAAGAGAAACTATATCCAAACCCCCCTTTAATGACTCAACCCTTGTTGAGTTAGTAAAGGGGTAGTCAAAAAATATTTCTAATTTAAAAATTGCTCAAGGTGTTAGAACAAAAAAAATTTACTCACCTGCTGTCCATCCCTGATTTCAAAGGTGCCGATCCCTGTTGTCAGCCTGTTCTATGTGACCCTGCACATAGGAAGGGTCTGCTCAGCCAGTCAACGGCTTAGGCAGATAAGTGCTACGGCCATGGACTGGCACTTCTTATGTGCCAGGATGGAGAACAAGTGCTGATAACTGGGGCCAGGATTAGGAGGGATTCAGCAGCAGGTGAGCTTTTTTTTTTTTTTTACCTGAATTTAATAGTATAAGAATCTTTGATTTATGTTCCTGACACAAAGGACAAATCTGATGACAGCATTTCTAGTCTGTCATATCAAAGTATAATAAAATACATATGTGTGGTGTCGGACGAGGTAATGTGTAATTAACCTTACCAGGCTGTGGTTGACCTATACACCACCACCTGAGGTAGGCCAGCTATACCTGTACCAGGAACGGGGTAAATAATCACTACGACGCAAGGTTACGGATAACTGGCTTGCTTTACTGAGGTTGGAAAGATGGTACAATCCGTTACAGCTCAGATTAGCATGAAGGAGTTGCAGGGTGAAGTCAGGGAAGCTTATCAGCTTGCTGGGACTTATAGTTGATTGTGCTGTATATAATTGACTTGACTGGTATGCAGCCCACGCTAGACTTTAGGGACTTAGACTAGACTAACTTGACTGAAGTAATCCCCGAGACTGTTGGCTTACCGCAAGACATTGACTTTCACCTGGGTAGTGGGGTTAACTTGAGGTTGATGCGTGGTTGCTGGACTAGGCCTCAGGCCTCCTTTAGGACCACCTCACAAACAGACTTCACTCCTCACCAAACTGTACCACAGCAAGAGCACTAAGAGAGAGAACTGAACTCTGACCTAACTATATTTGGGAGGAATTTAGAGAGATCCAGTTGGCTGGATACGTCACCTGGTTCACCCCTGCATACTCCCCTAACAACAAGATTCATAGCAACAGGATTCTTAAAGTAGCAATGCATAGAAAATACTCATACATTAACCATTACATAACATTGCATCACATAATAAATTATAAAGAGTACTAAGGAGAGGTGGGCCAAGACGGACAGTGATCCAGCATCTGCCACACAGGATGGGCAGGAGTACAGAAGAACACGTGATTCTGTACTGGATCACCACATATGCTATACTAATTGTGATTTATATTCTTTGTTTTCAGACACCGTCTTCCCAAGCAGCAGTGGTGGTTAAAACTTCGCCCCATCCTCAAGATCCTGGCCAAATACAACATCAGCCTAGACACCTCTGAATCTGCACATTTGGAACACATCACAAGGAAGAGATCTGGGGAATCGCATTTCTAGTTTGACAGAAGATGCATGTACACGACAGAGGTCCTTACATCCTATGGAATACAGCCAGGAATTAAAGTGTACCTGTTACCTGTACATGGTGGAGACAAGTTATGGTCCCAACTATGCGGTTACAAAGGCTTGTCTATTCCAGACACCTATTTCACTGGGCTGCAACCATAAGATAGGAAGCTATCTACTCATATTAAACATGAATCAGTCTTAAACTGGCCATTAAGATAGTGGTGGCCAAATAACTGTTCAAAAGACAGCTACACCTACATTCTTATCTTATTTCTAAGGCTGGAAAGAATTATTCATGCTAAGCCCATATACATCTGATTTTCTGCAGAATTATGCTACGTTCCTAGTCCTCATTACTTTCCCTTTTTAATGCAGATTATTTTTCCATTTGACAGTGACCACCTCCAATGTGTATAGGTGATGGGTACACTTTTTAATGGCGATCCTCATGTATTTAATGTTATATTCATCATATTTATAGTATTTTTGTTCTTAGCATGAAAATGCATCTTCTCTGTAGAGCAGTGGTCTTCAACCTGCGGACCTCCAGATGTTGCAAAATTACAAATCCCAGCATGCCCGGACAGCCAACGGCTGTCCGGGCATGCTGGGAGTTGTAGTTTTGCAACATCTGGAGGTCCGTAGGTTGGAAACCACTGCTGTAGAGCGTTTATAGGAAAAATTTCCCCATAAGACTTAAAAGCACACAAAAGTTCACTTTTACTGTCAAAGTTGTTGTGGGTTATGGCACATCACACACAAATAACATGCTGTGTCCATTGGTAGATTCAGATCATGTTAATGCAAATGAAATAAAATATAACTGAGCAGCTTTGATCTGTCACCATTAACCCATTGTATACTAAATTAATGTAGTAACAAAGTTGTTATATACAATTTTCCCAGTCAGTTGTCGGGGGGGAATTATAAATAATGAGTGCAATACTTGTTTAGTATGAATAAATCTAAGACAAAAAAAGAAGAGAACTGAAGTGGCTATTTATTACAGGTAACTATTTTACAAATGAATTTAAGGGGTATTCCAGGATATTTTTTTATTTGACTATGCTACAGGGGCTGTGAAGTTAGTGTAGTTCATAATATAGTGTCTGTACCTGTGTGTGACGGTTTTCTCACAATTCTTCAGTGATTTTCGCCCCAATATTAATTTTTACCAGCATACAAAATGACTGTTGTCTCAGATTTTTCCCAGCTTGCAATGCGGCCGAGACCTGACTCACTAGTCAGCTGATGACAGGGAGCCTGTCTGCTTCAATGGGTGGAGGGATCACTTGGTGGGAGAGGAATCAATCTGTAACAGCTGTAGGCACCCTGATTGAAAACCACACTTATTTGAATGGATGCAGCTCATTTATGTTTCAATAGGTTAGGTGACTGATGTGTGGGAGGGAGGAATATGGAATTGTGGGATTTGTAGTCAAAAAAAGAAAAGTCAAACAGGAAATATCAGTTCACAAACAGCTAGCCACAGTGTTATGTTAATCTCATGACATAGCCATTTAGCCCCAAGACAAGCGCAGATCCTTCCTAAGCATGTCCATTACTGTCTGCCAGGTACATACTAAAATCACCTTATGGTGGATAACACCTGTAAATCCTGTACATGGCTGCACTTGTATGTCAGATCTACACCATGACCTACTATAAGGCAGTGTTTCCCAACCAGGGTGCCTCCAGCTGTTGCAAAACTACAACTCCCAGCATGCCTGGACAGCCTTGGGCTAAACTGTAATATAAAATTAACCTCAACCTTCTTTTGAGTCTAATGAGTTCCCCTGGGTGACCTCCAGCAGTAGCAGCTTAGACCAGCTGGAGTGATCAAACACCTTATGCTCAGCCAGAGGATTAATTGGAAATGTAGGCCGCATTACAGAACCCACAGGATTGTGCAATTGCAAACCAAAATGGAGCTTCATGCCTTCCCCCATCAGCAAAAAGAGGTAAAAAAACAAGGACGTCTACATTATTATCTAATAGCACATGCTACACTATATAATAAAATATTTATTCCTGAAGTGTTTATTTTAATGGCATTACCATTTGCAAACACCTTTTATAGAATGTAGATAACAACATACATATATGTATACATATATTTTTGGGTGAAAAAAATGCTGCCTATTGCCTGATTGTTCGGCCCAAGACACCATGTTTTTCACCCAAAAATACACATTTTTAACCAATGTATATTACAAATATACATGTAACTTTAATATGTACATTGTATAAAAAGTTTTCCATAAATGACAGTGACTATTTAAAGAAATGGCCACTCCCAATAAATAAGATGGCATTATCATTAGGATGCCCTGCTGCCCTCCAAGGCTTTATGCGGCACTAGTGCCACCCAGTGGAGAGCTGCAGCCTAGCCTGTGTCACTGTGCAGCACTTTGTACCGTATAAACCCGTGTCTACTTGCTCATTGGGACAGAGGACACTCCCTTTTCTGGACACAAAGAAGTATATTTCTGAACCTACATCCCAGATAAATTGCACAGGATATCTGAACATACACCAGGACCTTGCTTCAAGGTGGCCTATAACATATGCCATGTCACTGAAGATTGGGCAATGAGGGACCACAGACAATCAATGAGCCCCTGCCCCTAACAGAGGGGATCCAGTGATGTCCTCTTCAAAGAGTTAACACTCCGCATCCTACCTTGCAGTGACACAGTGCCTATAGTAAGACTCGCAGCACCTGGGATCTTGGCACAAGAGCTAAAAACATCCCTGGATATTGGTTAATTAAACAAACCAACACAAGTACATGAGAAATGATGATGGGAAAAGTAGGGAATGGGTGTATTGCTGTTTCAGGAAGGTGGCTCCACCT
The DNA here is from genome assembly GCF_029499605.1 of Hyla sarda. NCBI lineage: Eukaryota > Metazoa > Chordata > Amphibia > Anura > Hylidae > Hyla > Hyla sarda. Next base: position 101,706,707 of record NC_079190.1, on the reverse strand, counting down.
GTAACAGGAATGGGAGAAGGGGGACCCTTGTTCCATTGCAGAGGCTCAGCTTACCCTGGTCTGACCTGACAACCCTATAAGGAAGCTCTGTCCAGAAGGCAAAGGGTTAAATCAAGGTACACAAGCTTCCCATCCTCGACCACACAACATGGAGCGGGGGTATGGGGGAAGGTCACGCCCCCCCCCCCCCCCAACCCCCTCCCCCAAGGTATCACTCGTGGCTGGATTTCTAAAGGAGCTCTGACTGGTCCATCATCTTAGTAAAATAGACGAACTGTGTTCTGGTGCTGCTGGGTCATAAATGTCCACATCTACTGCAGCCAAAAACAGAAAAGGCTCCAATACATATGCCTAGCAATAAAACCACTAGTCATATCAACAGCTCTGAAACCCTTGAAGTATTGGAAAACACATTATATTCCAGTCGATATATATATATATATATATATGTGTGTGTATATATATAATAACGGATAACATAGTCACTCAGGATCTGATACAGCTGCTTGAAGTCTGTATTATCAATGTATTAAAACCACACAAGTTCTCCAGTATCTTCACTTCTCTTTCCACTTCTTCACAGGCTTCAGGATCTTCACCCTCACCCTCTCAATATTGGTGATGTTTATCCCTTCAAACACCTCACTGTACTTGCCATGACCCAGCTTTCTCACCAGCTGGTAGTCCTCCTGGTTCCCCCAGTTGGGGACATGCTTCATAGTCCCAGTATTCATGGCTCCTCAAGCTGTTCACATCAACATAAACACGAGCTTTACTCCTGGCCTGCGGGCCTGGCATAGTTGCTGGGGGCTGAAGGTCAGGCCCCACTGCCCTGGACTAAGTTGGCCGGAGGGCGTTTGCAGGAGGAGAGCGGTAGCTGATAATGGGTTTTTAGTTTTTCCAATTCATGAAATTGTCAGATGTGATGGGTAGAATTACACAGTCAGGGGGTGTGTATTAGGCATGTACAACATACACACAGCCTGATGGTATAATCCCATCAATCGCCTGATATTCACTCCCATTCTTAAAATTAAAGGGGTTATCCACCATAAGGTGATTTTCTTGGGGCTAGATGGATATGTTGTGACATTACCATAACACTGTGGCTAGCTTTTTGTGAACTTGTATTTCCTGTTTGACTTATGATTTTTTGACTACAAATCCCACAATGCCATTTTCCTCCCTCTCACACATCAGCCACCCCACCAATTGAAACAGAAGACCTGTGGTTTTCAATCAGGGTGCCTACAGCTGTTGCATTAGTTGCAGATTGATCCCTCCACCCATTGAAGCAGACAGGCTCCCTGTCATCAGCTGATTAGTGAGTCAGGTCTTGGCCGCATTGCAAGCTGGGAAAAATCTGAGACAACAGTCATTTTGTATGCTGTTATAAATAAATATTGGGGTGAAAATCACAGCAGAATTGTGAGAAAACCATCACACACAGGTACAGACACTATATTATGAATTACACTAACTTTACAGCCCCTGTAGCATAATCAAATTAAAAAAAATCCTGGAATACCCCCTTAAGTTGACACCCATACAAAATATAAAAAAAAACATGTTTCCTGGGAATGGGAGGGCATATAACAAAATTGTAAAAAAGGTGTGTGTTCAGGGCATCCTATGCTATTTATTGATGGTAACATCTATTTTCTATTCGTCCTATGGCAGCACAATAACAGGGCTTGTGCTGTCTACGGACTCCAGGAAATGAAAATTTCGGTAAGTACATTTTTTTAGGTCTTTTTAAAGCTTGGATTTGTTGTTATTTTCGGACTTGTAGCTAGATTAATATACTTCTGTGTGTATACTTCTGTGTGGCAAAAATTAAGTTTAAACCTACAATCCGTAAGCTGACTATATGCATTAATGGACTTCCTTAAAAGTGTCTCCTTGCTTCTGTGGATAAAGTTATGTTTTCAGAATAGCACATTTAGTGATTTTTTCCCCCTCTCTGGCAGTAGGACGTGGTAAACTTTTTGTAACATATCATGTGGGCTGCAGGATGCATCAAAAATGTCATCTGATGAGTCTCCCTTACATGCTGACTTAAGCAAGCTTTATCCTGTTCTAAATATAAATACTGTTTAACAGCCTAGGAACATAAAAGACTAAAATAATCTGGGTAAAATAGCTGAACTGATATTGTTATGGTCCAATTATATTTCGTACTCGCTATTAGTTCATTGTATAAGATAACATATGATCATGTTATGCAAATGATGAAGCAAGCTTTATTTCCTCTGCTATGTCATGCTGGTTGTAAGGTTACATTCTGTGCTCGGCTGGGTCCTCACCGTTATGACAGATGCCCCATAACAAGCATCAGTAACGTGAATATCAAACCACCAGGAAAGCCCATATTGAAGGAAAGGTTTGTAGCATTGCAGCTCTGTTAAACGAGTATGAATTCCTTGTATACTACAGAAGATCTCGGTATGCTTTCACAATAAACAATGTATCTACATGAACACCCACACATCACAATCTGGCATATAAACATATAGGTATTTATGGTATGTAACAGCAAAACAGGAGCTTTTGTAGCAAGTAACAACATACCACTATTTGCTGCATGTAAGACTAGGTTCACATCTGTTTTGGAGGTTTCCCTTGGGGCCTTTGTCACAAATTTTGTTCAGCAAAGGAAAATGGAGCTGGCCAGTCTGCTGAATGTTGGACAATGGAGCCAGATGGACCCCACTGACTTCATGACACACAATGGCCCTCATTTACTATTGCAAACCCGACATGTTTTGTCGGGTTGTGCGCCAGATTCTGTCGCATTGCGCCAGACATTCTGTCTGCACCAGATTTTTCACCAGAATTGTAAAAAAAACCCTGACTAACTCTCCATTTTACTAAAAAAAAACCGAAAAAAGGGGCGTGGCTATCAGGGAAAGGGGCGTGTTTCCGGCATTTTCACAAAAACCCAACATATTTACTAAGGCTTCCACATAAAATCTGGTGGATTTGAGCTCAGGAAAACCAGACAGGTCAGAGCAGGTGTAAAAAAGCAAAATGTAGGCAAAGTGGAAATGTAGGGAAACCTTAGTAAATACAGTGGAAAATAAATTGTAGGGAATTAAAACCCACAAAGAAACCTACACAACACTCTTAGTAAATAAGGGCCAATGTGTATTTATGCAGTGTGCGCACTTGGACACAATGAAGCGAGCTCAGGAACTGAGACATTTGATGGCTGCTATTAGCAGCCAGCACTTACCAGTAATAACATTAGCAATCACACTGATGTCAGTCATTTAACCTTTTAATGGCAAAATGATGATTGCTGGTGAGGTTGGGGATCTGGTGGGCACCTCTTGCAGCATCATCGCAGGGTGCTGATCAGTTAATGACTGGCAGAGGCCTTTTGATGTCCACCATGCTGGCCATATTGGCTCCACTAACACAGTCGACCTCAAGCAGACTGTACTAGTAGAGCGCTGACTTCACTGCGATTACTTTGCATTGATCTGTATATTAACAATCCAATAATTATATATCAGAAAAATATTGATAAAATGTGATCAAATATCCTCATCTAAACTATAGATAACAGCACAAAAAACTAGCCCTCACACAGTCCTGTAAACCAAAAACTAAAAAGGCGATTCTGAACATATTTCTTTAAGAAATGTTTTAGCTTTTTAAAAAGTAGTAAAATAAAACAAAACCTACATGAATTGGGTATCATTGTAATCATTTCATTATTGACCTACATAATGAAGATAACATCATTAACTGTAAAGTGCACTGTATAAAAATTAACCCCTCACAACTACTGAGCTCGACCGACCCACTACGATGCTGGCCAGCCCACCTGATCGAATAGTATGAGCATTACTAATAAGTTGTAAGATCAAAAATTATAAGAACGACTAATAAAGTGCTCAAAATAAGGTGTGCCTAATACTTAACTTTTAATATTACCTATTAAAAATTCCAACATTAGTGCCTGTGTATACCAACACCATTAAATAGCTCTGCTGGGCCCTGCCAGCCCATCCATGCCAAAAGATTGTAACAATTAGAACCGCCGACGCGTTTCAACCACTTGCTCAGAGGCAGCGTCATCAGGGAGGTAAATTATTGTATCACAAATAATGACCACACAACATTAACATGTAATGGAAATTAGCAGCAGTTTAGCCTAATATTATTTTCCATGGGAACAGAGAACACTCTCAGGACATAAACCTGCTAACCCTCCAGCACGATATCCTCCAGAGAGATAGTCTGTCCCTTCTAGGCCAGTCAATTGTAGCTACCGTTTCCAATTGAAAAAAACTTCTTTGATTGACAGCTGTAAGCGCAGGGCTCATAGCTGGAGGAAAAATCCTCCCACTGTCAGCTTGTGTCCCGCTACTGTCAGTGAGGACAAGCTGGGAGTTGTAGTTTTGCTAATGCTAGGGGAGATGTGAGCAGACAGAATACTGAGGGAGGGGACGGAGACCTGCACAGTGAGGCCACCCCCCCTCCCTTTGAGAGGAATTCAGACTAGTGAGGTAAATTAAAAGTGTAATAAAAAATAAAGGTGCTAGACTAAAATTTGTACTGAGTGATATATATATATATATATAATATAAAACATTTTTGTAGGATCTGACGGATACACTTTAAACTTCGCTCCTTCACAATACCGGAGTGTAATATGTATACTAGATATGAGTTTTAGGCAGATATTAGACCATAATGCAAAACAGGTGGGTAATAGTCAGATGTTTCTCTCCAATCCTTATAAAGGATAAGTATGTATTATAAATACAGTTATGAACTCGTTATGCTGACTGGGACAGGAAGAGCAGAGGGCATCCCACTTCCATCGAGCCAAAGCTGGAATTATGTACATGCCCATACATTTGGGTATATCCCAAACTATGGATTGTTCTTGTCCCCATTGTTCTATCCATTACTTATCAACTGTTCTGTATTGTTCATCTAGCGAGCTACATGCATGTATTTACAATGGATCAGTGGATCATGTATAACGGTTCTCTTGACTTGGAACAATGGGGAGAACAACGCTCCATAGTTTGGGATATACCCAAATGTATGGGCATGTACATAATTCCAACTTGATGGAAGTGGGATGCCCTCTGCTCTTCCTGTCCCAGTCAGCATAACGAGTTTATAACTGTATTTATAATACATACTTATCCTTTATAGGGATTGGAGAGAAACATCTATTACCCACATGTTTTGCATTACGGTCTAATATCTGCCTAAATCTCATATCTAATATACATATTACACTCCGGTATTGTGAAGGAGCGAAGTTTAAATCAATGTGCAGTAGTTTGGCCAGTGCCGGCAGCACGCCCACTCTGTTACGCGCGTCACGGAGTTGGGCAGCGGCTACGCGCTTAACTTCCGCTCTGGACCGGTAGTGACATCAGACGCTGGCATCTCACCGCATTAGGCGAGTTGAGCTGGTAAAACTCCCGGCTCCCTGCACAAATAGCAGGTAATGCCGAGCCCGCATTCTGAAACAACTAAACGTGAGTACTTACAGGGAATTGCTATTGCATGGTCCCTGTTTTTTTCCTTTCAGGATGAAACATTGAACAGGCTTTTTTGTGCCTGTTTCATTTATTTTTCAGGTGGAAACGGCAGGTACAATTGACTGGCCTAAAAGGGACAGACTATCTCTCTGCAGGATATCGTGCTGGAGTTTTTTCCTTACAGGATCATTAGGGATAGCTCTTCCCTCCACAGCAAGTTTATGTCCTGAGAGTGTTTTCTGTTCCCATGGGAAATAATATTAGGCTAAACTGATGCTAATTTCCATTACAAGTTATTGTTGTGTGTTAATTTGTGATACAATAATTTACCTCCCTGATGATGCTGCCTTTGAGCAGGTGGTAGAAATGCGTCGGCGGTTCTAATTGTTGCAATCTTTTGGCACGGATGGGCTGGCAGGGCCCAGCAGAGGTCTATCCTGTGCTGTTGCTAATGGTGATGGCCACTTATGTACACAAATTTTAATGGTGTTGGTATACACAGGCACTAATATGGAATTTTTGATGGGTAATATTAAACGTTAAGTATTAGGTACACCTTATTTTGAGCACTTTATTAGTTGTTCTTATCATTTTTGATCTGGAAGCTGTTCTCTCCACTGCTCCTTTGCTTCACAGTTAACCTGTAATTTTTACCACACCTAATGTATAACGTACAGAAATATGGAATTGTATTATTTTGCATTACATTATATGGTAACCTTGAAAGATGCTATTAAATACAACTAGATTTACATTATACATTAGATGGATCTATCAATGGAAGAATTAAAGGAGAACTCCAGAATATAAAAATTGTCCCCCATACTGCCGGCAGTAAAAAAAATAAAGATGTACATACCTTCCTCCATTCCCCCGGGGCCTCCGGTAACCGGTTCCGGTCTCCGCCGTGATCCTCTTCCTGGTTGCAGTTGGTCGGCGAGTCATAGTGCGCTCAGCCAATCACCGGCCGCAGTGACGTCCCGACTCGGCCGGTGACAGGCTGAGCGGCAGTGTGACGTTTTCGGCCCCGGCAGCAGGTGCCGTTGTAGTGAAGAATTTTGTGTCCTTAGGCTGAGCGGCAGTGTGAGAACGCTTATCGCCGGCAGAGTCGGGACTTCACTGCAGCCGGTATGTCTCATAGCCCCTGAGAACGTGGCTGGTGCCACGAAACATGTAGTGGAGACATATTTCAGATTTTTTTAATACAGCATATGGTCCCATTTAATACGTACTGCAGACATTAATACACAAATACCTCTTAATAGATAATAAATAAAAGTGATGTTTTAACACAATATAATTTCTATAGGAGGGGAAATATAAGTTAATAGGGGTTTTATACCCAGTCACTTCGGTGACTGGGGTTTTGGTGTTAACCCTGTAACAGCAGAACACAACACTATGGAAAGTATAAGTATTGCCGCTCCGAATTGTGCGTTGCGTGCCATATAGTCAAGCACATGAAAAGCATGCTTCTTCACGGTCACTTAACGTGTTCGTTTCGCGGTTACGTGAGGCACTGCATGCATTGGTCTTTATTCTTACAGTAGAAAAGTCATTAATTATAACTTTTTGTCAATTGGGACATTTAAACTTGCTTTTTTTTTTTTATTCCAATCTAAATTTAGTAGGAGTCGGAGTATTGTTTGCCCACTCCGACTCCAGATACCCAAAATTTTGTCCGACTCTGACTCCACAGCACTGGTTGGTGCACATAGGAGTGTTGGGGCCCTTATAGGTCCTGCTCCGCAGCATCACTGAAGCAGCCGGCACTGTGTAATATCCGCCACTGAACCTCAGAGTCTTTACTTTGAGTAAGGAGACAGATGCCCTGTAGTGAAACAGGGAAGAGGCTTCATCTTACCCTCACAACACCATTAACCAGGTCAGTCCAGCAGCAGTCTCCTCTCACTGTATTCACCAGAAGTCTGGACTCAGTGCTTGTCTCTCTGTCTCAGCTAGTGTGGTCCTGTGTGAAGCAAGTTCTCTCAGCTAGGTGCTGTCTCTCACAGCTAGAAGCACGTCTTTTCTCTAGCTAAGGGCTCGTTCACACGGCTGTCTGCCCCCATAAATTCATGCATGTTCTGTAATCCATTTGATAATTTTTAAACGGGTTGCAAACGGCTGTAAAATAATCCAATAGATGTCAATGGGATTTTTTTTTACAATCCTTCATCACCCGTTTGCACCTGTTTCCTTCCTGTTCCGTTTTTTGGGGGGGTTTTTTTTCACGGGGAAAAGACGTTGCATGCAGTATTTTTCCTCCCATCAAAAATAACGGAATAGAAACGGTTATTAAAAATTTTACATTGAAGTCTATGGCAAACAGATGAGCAAATAATGTCATCTGGTTGCACCCAGTTTTTAATATCCATTTTTCAACCGTTATTACTTCTGAGCATGCTCCGAAAGAGTGAAATCAGCAAACTCTTGCTGTGCTGCGGGATAACTACTACTCCCATCATGGAACAGACTTGCTTCCTTGATGGGAGTAGTAGTTTCCAGGTTGTGGGAGTCTGGGGAGGCTAGATTAATTCTTGTACTACTATCCCCATCATGAAAAAGAGTCTGTTCCATGTTGGGGGTAGTAGTACAGGTGCTGAGGGATTGATCGCACTGGGTCTCATGTCTGAGACCCAGAGGGATTGATCGCACTGGGTCTCATGTCTGAGACCCGATGCGATCAGAAGTTATTAACCAGGGTAGCGTGCAGCATGTTCCGCAACCCTGCGGTGTAGATAGTGTGTGTGTTTTACTTTCATTTTCAAATACCCCGCCGGGAGCCCTGAATGTCCAGAACTTGTCATTAGCAAGGATTGTAATGTTGCACTACACTGGCGGCAGGGGAAGCATTGCGCTGCGTTCCCCGGCTGCCCTGATGCGCTGCAGTGGGAAGGTAGCGTAGCAGTGGGAAATATACATAGCTAGCGCTGTGGCGGGCCAGACATATAGCGCTAAATGTCTGGACCCCTGCTGCGCTAGCTATATATAATGTCCCCTGCTGCACTATGTTTAATGCCCCCGTTGTGCTAGCTATGTATAATGCCCTCCACAGCGCTTACTTATGTCCCCCCAGCGAGCGCATAAATAAATCACTCGCAGCGCTATCTGTGAATAGTATACTATCTGCAGCACATCATGCTGCTGGCCGGGGAAGGCAGCGCAATGCCGCCCGCTTCCCGGCCAGCATTTGCGCTGCTGATAGCATACTATTCACAGATAGCGCTGCGAGGGAGATATGTGTATAGAAGCGCTGCAGGGGGACAGATATATAGAGGGCATTATACATAGCTAGCACAGAGGGGGGCCAGACATTTAGCCCTATATGTCTGCCCCCCCCCCCACTGCGCTAGTTATGTATATTGCCCACTGCTGCGCTACCTATAGATCTTGCCCTCCTGCAGCGCATCAGGGCAGCCGGGGAACGCAGCACAATGCTTCCCCTGCCGCCAGTGTAGTGCAACATTACAATCCTCACTAATGACTTTAAAAACCCCGCTAGGAGCCCTGAATGGCCCCTTGGTGCTGGCCATTCAGGGCTCCCAGTGGGGTATTTAAAAATTAAAGTAAAAATTCACGATCTACATCGCTGGGTTGCGGAGCATGCCGTCCGCTCCCCTGGTAAATAACTTCTGATCGCATCGGGTCTCAGAAGTGAGACTTGGCGTGATCAATCCCTTAGCCCCTGTACTACTACCCCCAAGATGGAACAGACTTTGTTCCATGATGGGGGTAGTATTACAAGCACTAATCTAGCCTCCCAGCCGCCTGCAGACTCCGGCAGCCAGGGAACTACTACTCCCATCATGAAAAGAAGTCTGTTCCATGATGGGAGTAGTAGTAGTCTGTAGCTGCTGGAGTCTGTAGACCGCTGATACTAACGGATGAAAAACTGATGCAAACGGATGCCACTAAATAGCATCCCTTTGCATCAGTTTGCACTCGTTAATAGAATGGTCCGTTTAGGAGGCAATAACAGACAAAATCTAGACGGGGGACAATGCCTGTGTGAACGTAGCCTAAGTTTGTAGTCGTCTGAGCAAATCCTCAGGGCACAGGACCTGTGTGATGTCACAATCATGTGACCGAAGTCTCCACCAATCAGCATTATCTCTCATGAAATGGCTGCTAATCATGTGATCACAGCTCCAGTCTTTATTAACAGCTTACTAGTTCATTTGTGGTCTCCATCTGCCATCTACTGGGCATTTCAGTTAATGCAGCCAACTCCACAGGGGTTACACACTAAAATGGCAAAGGAGTGTGGGCATGCTCTGTGACCTGTGCAGAGGTCATTCTACAGAGGTGCATGCTGAACTGTGACCTAAAGCTCTTGTAAATGGGTGTCTTAACTATCTACTTGTATTGTAATGTCCGTTTATTTGTATTTTCTGCTTTGGGTCCTGTTCAGATATTAGGTTTGTGTTTGAACAGTTTCTGTGTTAATTCTCCCTGGGATGGGAAGAGTCAACCTTCCTGACTTCAGCACTGGGAGGATATATAAGGCCTCTTAGGTGCTTTTCTTTGTGGGGTTATTAGACCTGTACTCTGACTATGTCTTGTTTATGATGCATTTTAGCTTTTGTCTGTCTGAGCACATTTCCTGAGTTTTAACCATGATTATCTGTTCTGTTTGATAAATAGATTTATTTTAGATTGCCTTGTTTAAGTACTTTGTCGGGTTTTAGTATTCTTGAGTATTCTTGTATGGTTAGTTCTGCATATGCTTTATGTTTTCTACGTTCGTATTCACAATGGAAGAGATTTAATCAAAAACTGTGCAGAGGAAGAGTGGTGCAGTTGCCCATGGCAACCAATCAGATGGCTTCTTTCTTTTTTAACCCCTTAAGGATTCAGACCATTTTGGCCATAAGGACTCAGCAAATTAAATGTTTACGTTTTTTGTTTTTACCACCTCGCCTTCTAAAAATCATAACTCTTTTATATTTTCATCCACAGACTAGTATTAGGGCTTGTTTTTTGCACGACCAGTTGTCCTTTGTAATGACATCACTCATTTTACCATAAAATGTATGGTGCAACCAAAAAACACTATTCGTGTGGGGAAATTAAAAAGAAAACCGCAATTTAGCAAATTTTGGAAAGTTTTGTTTTTACGCTGTATAATTTACGGTAAAATGACGTTTTCTTCATTCTGTGGGTCAATACGATTAAAATGATACCCATTATTACATACTTTTCTATTATTGTACCGCTTTAAAAAGTTTGCAATTATTTTTTTACCAAATTAGTATGTTTAAAATCTTTCTATTTTACTGACCTATAACTTTTTCCGTATAAGCGGCTGTATGAGGGCTCATTTGGTGTGCCGTAATCTGCACTTTTGCATTGATACCACATTTGCATATATAAAACTTTTAATAAATATTTTATAAATTTTTTTGGAATAAAATGTTAGCAATTTTTTACGATCACGCTGTTCACCATACAGGATCATTAACATTATATTTTAATAGTTTGGATATTAAAGCATGTGGCGATAACAAATGTTAATTTTTTCACAATTTTTTGGGGGGTAAAATGGGACAATTGACATTTGTATTGGGGGAGGGGATTTTTCTAATTTTTTTAATACTTTTTTTTACTTTTATTTTTACACTTTAATAGTACCCATAGGGGACTATCTATAGCAATCACTTTATTGCTAATACCGTTCTGTGCTATGCATAGGGCATAGCACTGATCAGTGTTATTGGTCATCTTCTGCTCTGGTCTGCTCGATCTCAGACCAGAGCAGAAGACCCCAGGAGATGGTCGGAGGCAGGCGAGGGGACCTCTGGCCGCCATGCTGGATGATCGGATCGCCGCGGCATCTCTGCAGGAGATTCAATCATCCATTTTAGTGACTGCATTGCCGCAGGTGCCGTGATCTATATTGATCACGGCATCTGAGGGGTTAATGGCACACATCAGCATGATCCCTATGGCTTGCATTGAGGGGCGGAGCATGACGTCACACGGGGGCGAAGGCGTGACGTCACACCTGTGGTCGCTGGTAATTAGACCCGGAGCGAATATGCTCCTGGGACTGATTTTAACTGGGGTGCTGCGTGCAAGATCACGGGGGTCCCCAGCGGCGGGACCCCCGCGATCAGGCATCTTATCTCCTATCCTTTGGATAGGGGATAAGATGTCTAAGCGCTGGAGTACCCCTTTAAAGACCCATAGACAAAGTAATAAATAAGTTACAGGTGTCAGGATAGGACAATTTTTAAACTATTTAATTTAAAAAAAAATTTGGAAAAAGTTTAAACCCCCCAAATAAATTTTTTTTTTCATTTAAGCTCAAAAATATATATATTTTTTGCTTTACTGTAGATTGTATGGTGAACTGAAAGGTGTCATTACAAAAAATAAAATAAAATAAAAAGTCCTTTGAAAAATGAAAGATTTATAGATTTTAGAAGGCAAGGACTTTATACTTTTCTTCCGGGGACCTATTTAATCCTGAGCAGTACCGTGTTGTATTCCTGGAGTCTGCCTGATCTTGTAATCTTGTGTCATCTTTGTTTTCAAGGTTAAACAGGCATCGCATGCTACAGCTACAAACATGCAAAGGTCAGACTCGGCTTCAGTAACGCAAGGCCTCAAACTATTGTAACATACTGCTACCCTGTGAATGTGCAGCTGTTACTTAAAGGGGTACTCCGGTGGGAAACATTTTTTTTTTTTTTTAAATCAACTGGTGCCAGAAAGTTAAACAGATTTGTAAATTATTTCTATTGAAAATCTTCTTAATCCTTACAGTACTTATCAGCTGCTGTATAATACAGAGAAAGTTCATTTATTTTTGAATTTCTTTTCTGTCTGTCCCCAGTGCTCTTCTGACTCCTCCTTCCATGTCAGGAACTGTCCAGAGCAGGAGAGGTTTGCTATGGGGAATTGTTCCTGCTCTGGACAGTTCCTGACATGGACAGGGGAGTCAGTAGAGAGTACTGTGGACAGACAGAAAATAAATTAAAAAAGAAATTAACTTCCTCTGTATTATACAGCAGCTGATAAGTACTGGAAGGATTAAGATTTTTTTATAGAAGTAATTTACAAATTTGTTTAACTTTCTGACACCAGTTGATTTAAAAAAAAAAATTAAAAAAAAATAAAAACATTTCACCGGAGTACCCCAGTGTTTTTTTTCCAACCAGGTTGCCTCCAGCTGTTGCAAAACTACAACTCCCAGCATGCCCGGACAGCCAAAGGCTGCTGGGAGTTGTAGTTTTGCAACGGATGGAGGCAACCTGGTTGGTAAACACTACCTTACATGTTAGATGGGCATCCTGGAAATATCTACCATTTTAGTTGATTTATCAATTGGGCACATTCTGTTGCAGGACTGAAGATTATTTATATACATACATGTATAACTAAATGTGTATATATATATATATATATATATATATATATATATATATATACATATATCTCCCCTGATGTGTGTTCATACATTGCACGTCTTATGCTTTTTTTTAGTCTTTACTGTGATTTTGCCCAAATCATGGTAGAAACTGTGATATTGTACCGCAATTATGCAAAATTTGATAAAAACATGCCATTTTTTACCACAATTTTGGAAAATTGCTGCTAAAACAGCTAAAATGCCGTAAAAAGGTAACGTATGAGCTGGTTCAATGTTTCAGCAAATTCTAGAATCTGTATTTCCAAGGCAGATGAACCTCATTAAAATCTGCCACAGCGGAATTTCCGAGCAAAAAATTCCCGTAGAATTCCGCACCGAAATTCTGCTGCGTGAACAATGTGTAAAAGAACTTTTGAATTATGAAAATAACTTCCTCTGCAGAATACAGCAGCTGATAAGTACTGGAAGGATTAAGATTTTAAAACAGAAGTAATTTACAAATCTGTTTAACTTTCTGGCACCAGTTGATTTGAAAGAAAAAAAAAAAAATTACACCGGAGTACCCCTTTAACAGTGAGGTCTCGGCGGCTACTGTTAGCAGCCGTTCTTGTAGCTCCTGTGTTTGCTTTATAGGGATTTAACACTCTAGAGTGTAAAGGTACATCCTGGTGTATTAAGTCCCAGATGGCAAGGGCATACCTGTACGCCCTCAAGGAGATTTCTCAAGACCTGTGCAGAGGAAAAGTTGCTGAGTTGCCCATAGCAACCAATCAGATCACTTCTTTCTTTTTTTAGAGGCCTTTTAAAAAATGGAAGAAGCAGTCTGATTGGTTGCTATGGGCAACTCAGCAACTTTTCCTCAGCACAGGTCTTGATAAATCTCCCCACCTGTGTTGTTTAACCCCTTAAGGACCCAGGACGTACTAGAACGTCCTGGCACCCTGGGCTTTAAGGACCCAGGATGTACTAGTACGTCCTGGTGTTTCTCCGGTCTCTGCCGCGCCCCGGGCAGAGATCGGAAGCGGATGCCTGCTGAAATGCTTCAGCAGGCATCCAGGGCAAACGCCGAGGGGGGCCATGTAGGGAAAGGGAAATCGCCCTTGCGATCTGCGGCGATACCGGGCTGATCGGGTCTCTGGGACCCGACCGCCCGGTAATTTCGCATGATCCCGGCTGTCACAGACAGCCAGGACCATGCTGGAGTATAGGAGCGAGGTGGCAAGCCTGCCACCTCCTCCGATCCCCTGCGATCCGTTGGTTAGTTAACCGACCAATCGCAGGGGGGGGGGGGGGAGGGGCGGTTACTTCCTCCCGTCCTGCCCGGCCCCTTGAAGTCCGGAGAGGACGGGAGGAAGACCGGAGGACGCGGTGGGGGACGGGGGAGTGCTGGGGACCGGCCCCGGTACTTACCTCGTTCCTGAAGACCCGGATCCCGGCGAGGAAGATGGCGGCGGCGACAGGTGAGTAGATCTTCAGCCGCGGTCGGGCCCTTTACAGCAATGCACGTCGCCGTAAAGCGACATGCATTGCTGTAATGGGACCCTGTAAACTACAACTCCCAGCATGCCCAGACAGCCCTTGGCGTCTGGGCATGCTGGGAGTTGCAGTTTTGCAACATCTGGAGGTCCACAGTTGAGACCACTGTGCCCTTCCAGATGTTGCAAAACTACACATCCTCAGCATGCCCTTACTGTCCAGGCATGCTGGGAGTTGTAGTTCTGTAACATCTGGCCCTTCAGATGTTGCAGAACTACAACTCCCAGCATGCCTGGACAGTTTTGGCATACTGGGGGTTGTAGTTTTGCAACATCTGGAGGGCTGCAGCTTGGACACCACTACACAGTGGTCCCCAAACTGTTCTCCTCCAGCTGTTATGTAACCACTACTCCCAATATGCCCTTCGGCTGCCTGGGCATGCTGGGAGTTGTGGTTTTGCAACAACTGGAGACACACTGGTTGGGAAACATTGTCTGTTTCCTAACTCAGTGTTTCCCAATGCGTGTGCCTCCAGCTGTTGCAAAACTATAACTGCCAGCATGCACTGATAGACTGTGCATGCTGGGAGTTGTAGTTTTGCACCAGCTGGATATCCCCCCTCCCTGTGAATGTACAGGGTACATTCACATGGGCAGGGGGCATACAGTGAGTATCAGGCTGCAAGTTTGCGATGCAGCAAATTTTGCGCGGCAGCTCAAACTCGTAGCGGGAAACTCGCTGTAATCCCCCGCCCATGTGACTGTACCCTAAAAACACTACACTACACTAACACAAAATAAAATAAAAAGTAAAAAACACTACATATACACATACCCCTACACAGCCCCCCGCCCCTCCCCAATAAAAATGAAAAACGTCTGGTACGCCACTGTTTCCAAAATGGAGCCTCCAGCTGTTGCAAAACAACAACTCCCAGTATTGCCGGACAGCCGTTGACTGTCCAAGCATGCTGGGAGTTTTGCAACAGCTGGAGGCACCCTGTTTGGGAATCGCTGGCGTAGAATACCCCTATGTCCACCCCTATGCAAATCCCTAATCCAGGCCTCAAATGCGCATGGCGCTCTCTCACTTTGGAGCACTGTCGTATTTCAAGGCAACAGTTTAGGGTCACATATGGGGTATCGCCATACTCGGGAGAAATTGCCAAACAAATTTTGGGGGGCTTTTTCTCCTTTCACCCCTTATGAAAAGGGGAAGTTGGGGTCTACACCAGCATGTTGGTGTTAAAAAAAAAAAAAATTTTTACACTAACATGCTGGTGTTGCCCTATACTTTTCATTTTGACAAGAGGTAAAGGGGAAAAAGCCCCCCAAAATTTGTAATGCAACTTCTCCCGACTACGGAGATACCCCATATGTGGGCGCAAAGTGCTCTGGGGGCGCACAACAAGGCCCAGAAGGGAGAGTGCACCATGTACATTTGAGGTGATTTGCACAGGGGTGGCTAATTGTTACAGCGGTTTTGACAAACGCAAAAAAAAAAAAACCCCACATGTGACCCCATTTCGGAAACTACACCCCTCACGGAATGTAATAAGGGGTGCAGTGAGAATTTACCCCCCACTGGTGTCTGACAGATCTTTGGAACAATGGGCTGTGCAAATAAAAAAAATTTGTACAGCCCACTGTTCCAAAGATCTGACAGACACCAGTGGGGGGTAAATGCTCGCTGTACCCCTTGTTACGTTCCTCAAGGGGTCTAGTTTCCAAAATGGTATGCCATGTTTTTTTTTTTTTTGCTGTTCTGGCACCATAGGGGCTTCCTAAATGCGACATGCCCCCCGAGCAAAATTTGCTCTCAAAAAGCCAAATATGACTCCTTCTCTTCTGAGCATTGTAGTTCGCCCGTAGTGCACTTCAGGTCAACTTATGGGGTACCTCCATACTCAGAAGAGATGGGGTTACAAATTTTGGGGGGTATTTTCTGCTATTAACCCTTGCAAAAATGTGAAATTTGGGGGGAAACACATTTTAGTGAAAACATTTTTTTTTCTTTTTTAACATATGCAAAAGTCGTGAAACACCTGTGGGGTATTAAGGCTCACTTAATTCCTTGTTACGTTCCTCAAGGGGTCTAGTTTCCAAAATGGTATGGCATGTGGGGGGTTTTAGCTGTTCTGGCACCATAGGGGCTTCCTAAATGCAACATGCCCCCCAAAAACCATTTCAGAAAAACGTACTCTCCAAAATCCCCTTGTCGCTCCTTCGCTTCTGAGCCCTCTACTGCGCCCGCCGAACAATTAACATAGACATATGAGGTATGTGCTTACTCGAGAGAAATTGGGCTACAAACACAAGTAAAAATTTACTCCTTTTACCCCTTGCAAACATTCAAAAATTGGGTCTACAAGAACATGCGAGTGTAAAAAATGAAGATTTTGAATTTTCTCCTTCACTTTGCTGTTATTCCTGTGAAACACCTAAATGGTTAACACACTTACTGAATGTCATTTTGTATACTTTGGGGGGTGCAGTTTTTATAATGGGGTCATTTGTGGGGTATTTCTAATATGAAGACCCTTCAAATCCACTTCAAACCTGAACTGGTCCCTGAAAAATAGTGAGTTTGAAAATTTTGTGAAAAATGCTGCTGAACTTTGAAGCCCTCTGATGTCTTCCAAATGTAAAAACACGTCAATTTTATGATGCAAACATAAAGTAGACATATTGTATATGTGAATAAAATAAAATAAATATTTGGAATATCCATTTCCCTTACAAATTTTTCATCAAATTTGGGGATTTTTCACCAAGAAAGGATGCAAGTTACCATAAAATTTTACCACTATGTTAAAGTAGAATATGTCACGAAAAAACAATCACGGAATCAGAATGATAACTAAAAGCATTCCAGAGTTATTAATGTTTAAAGTGACAGATGGTCAGATGTTCAAAAAACCGGCCGGGTCCTAAGGTGTAAAATGGCTGGGTCCTTAAGGGGTTAAGGGTTAAAGGAGTTGTGGTGTCCCGGTACTGTATTGCATCCAGTACCTAGTGTAGAGGTCCCCAAAGTCAGAGTAACTACATTCAGGTAGGGTTCCTCAGGTGGGACAGCCCCTAGTCGCCTCTCCTTAAGTTTAACTTGTATATTAATAAATGTATATATTAGTAATTCTATCTATATTATATACCTGGACCGCAACTAATTCTCTAAATCCAGTGGAGCTGCGCAATAGTCTAGAGACTCTTAAAGCTAAAGTCTCAACCATTGTCAATCTCCAAAAGGAAGCTGTATTGATGAGAGACTGTTAT
Organism: Hyla sarda; assembly: GCF_029499605.1. Taxonomy (NCBI): domain Eukaryota; kingdom Metazoa; phylum Chordata; class Amphibia; order Anura; family Hylidae; genus Hyla; species Hyla sarda. The sequence goes on along the minus strand of NC_079190.1, from coordinate 101,689,071 downwards.
GTTGTTGAAGTATACAGAAAATCTTCAGTAAAGTTAACGCTGTTTACAGAAGCTTTCCGGTTGTGGACAATCCATTATTACTATCTACTTAAACTCAGTATCATCTACCTCCCTATCGTTCCTGGGAAGGGCGGTGGTAGGAAAAGCTTTATTGAGGAACCCCACACCCTGGCATCACGAATAGCAAGGGTTAACAAATACCCTTTATTACCTGCACAGCTACACTCCCCATACCCTACACCCCCCAAGCTACCACAGAGTTGTCTGGTGAAAAATAACGTATCCCCTATCCAAGGATAAGAGATAAGTTACAGATCGTGGGGGGTCCTGGCAGTCGGCTGGAAGGGGGTTTGCCGACCCCCACACGGAGCGCTGGCAGAGAGATACATGGAGGGGGTGTGCGTGCCACAGCTTCCTGCGGGGGTCGGACGTCAGCTTCCGGCAAACTGCCGGGGCCCCGTGCAGGAGATCTAGCGCTCGGACCCGCCACGATCTATAACTTTTTCTCTATCCTTGGATAGGGGATAAGTTATTTTTCACTAGACTACTCTTTTATGTCCTCATAGGGGACTTTTACATGCAATCATTTGATTGCATTCACTGTTCATTACATTGAACAGTGAAATTGGTGTTTTGATAGAGACAGCCTCATTAGAGCAATGATAAGGCTCCTTATAAGGGGACCTCTACCACTCTTTAACCCCTTAACGACCAAGGACGTAAATTTTTGTCCTGGTACTGCGGTAATTAGAGCACCAGGACGTATATTTACGTCCTGTACATGACTGCGAGCATCGGAGCAATGCCTGGATCATGGGCAGCTGGTCCCGGCTGCTGATCGCAGCCAGGGACCTGTCAGTAATGGCAAGCAACCGCAATCGCGCGGATGTCTGCCATTAACCCCTCAGATGCCGTGATCAATCCAGATCACGGCATCTGCGGCAGTGCAATCGGAAATATGGATGATCGGATTGCCCGTAGCGATCCGATCATCCAGAACGGTGCATGGAGGTCCCCTCACCTGCCTCCGCCACCTTCCCCGGATCTTCTGCTCTGGTCTGAGATCGAGCAGACCAGAGCAGAAGATGACCGAAAACACTGATCAGTGCTATGCCCTATGCATAGCACAGAACGGTATTAGCAATCCCTATGGGGACTACTAAAGTGTAAAAATAAAAGTTAAAAAAAAGTTTAAAAAATTAATAAAAAATGTAACAAATTTGAAAAATCCCCTCCCCCAATAAAACATTTTAATGTCCTTTTTTTCCCCATTTTACCCCCATAAAGTGTAAATTTTTTTTTTTATTAATACACATATTTGGTATCGCCACGTGCATAAATGTCCAAACTATTAAAATATAATGTTATTGATCCCATACGGTGAATGGCGTGAACGTAAAAAAAAGCGCAAAATTACAGCTTTTTTATCACATTTTATTTTTAAAAAAATGTATAAAAAAATTTATAAAAGTTTTATATACAAAAATGTGGTAACAATAAAAAGTACAGATCATGGCGCAAAAAATGAAACCTTCCAAAATTCGCTAAATTGCGGTTTTCTTTTTAATTTCCCCACACAAACAGTAAAATGAGTGATGTCATTAAGCAGGACAACTGGTCGCGCAAAAAACAAACCCTCATACTGGTCTGTGGATGAAAATATATAAGAGTTATGATTTTTAGAAGACGAGGAGGAGAAAACTAAAATGCAAAAATAAAATTGGCCTGGTCCTTAAAGGGGTACCCCGGTGCTTAGACATCTTATCCCCTATCCAAAGGATAGGAGATAAGATGCCTGATCGTGGGAGTCCCGCTGCTGGGGACCCCCGTGATCTTGCACGCCACACCCCGTTTGTAATCAGTTCCTGGAGCGTGTTCGCTCCTGGTCTGATTACTGTCGATCACGGGGCCGGAGAGTTGTGACGTCAAGGCTCCGCCCCCGTGTGACAGCAAGGAGCGGACCGGCTCGAGCCTATGACGGGTAAGTGTGAGAGCTACGTGGGATCCTTCCTCAGGTGAGCAGCGCGAGTAGCGCACACCTAATGTCATAAACTGTTTGCATAACTATCTTTCTACAGCAATAAGGAATCGGTCATCGTATCGGTCTTCACAGAAGTCAATAGCGCCATATGACTTCTTTTCTTTACACAGGCATATCAGACCTCAGTGTGCACAAAGTGCCCAGAGACTTCCTTTCTTTCTCACAGGCATCAGGACAAAATATCTTATATTGACACATTGTATCGGCAACCTTTACCCATAAGATATACCCTATAGTCTTCATAGAAAACAAGTGTTACAAATGTGTGCGAAATAAGACGTGTTATATATACTGTACACTTTTGCCTATATATTGTAAATGCGCAAACTGAAACACTGTCTGCTACGTACAATGGTGTAAAAACACTGTGCACACATACCACTACTAAGTGCCTTAATCTTATTCATTGCGGCAAATATATATAGCTCCACAGCATATGAGCCAATAAGCCATCGGTACACACACTTGTATTCTTATTGTACTTTGTTTTATTCTATTCTATTTAATAAGTTTTTTAAAAGCATTAAGAAATCTTTTGCTGTATAGTGCTTTGTGGGGGGTCTGCCATGGCCCTTCAGACACCACACATACAGCAAGAATATATGTGCATTTTAACAATAAATACAATTAATTATTAATATTCAAATCTTTCTCTCAGTATTTATTACTTATCATCATTTCTTATCATCACATATATACTCCTTGCACACAGAATCTAGCTTGGGAATGGTAACCCCCCTTTTTTGCTCCATTTTCAGCACTTCATAGACATTTAATGCTCCAGGGCGTACAGGGGGTTATACCACATGTGAGTCTTAGTTCACCTGTATCACCTCCAGCACTGGCAGCATGAGTTAAATCCCCCAGTCAAAGCCAGAAGATTCATGGGAAATGTAGGCAGCATTTTTAAGTCATTTCACAGATTCATAGGCCTATCCCATGACTGTTACATTAGCTAACACTGATAAGAAGGCATACACCAGAGCCTCTACATTATTCTCTAATAATAGCCTGTGCTGCACTATAAGCAAAAAAATCCCAGAATGCCTTTTTTAATCCCTTGATTAAAAAAAAAAAAAAAAGTTTTCCACCAGAGTACCCCTTTAAGGCTGTTTGGAGGATCGAGCACTTCAGTATGACGCCCCCCCCCCCCCCTCTCCTCGAAAATACACCAATCCTGACACGGGCGCATCCCTAAACAGCCCTCTCCCCCTCGAAAATACACACACACCTGAAAACAGCAGCCACAGTGGGAGGGGTCACAGGCGCCACATGGCGAGTGTGAGGCAACTCTCTTCTTTCTCCCCTGCGCTCCCCTCCAGTGTGCAGGACAGAGGGGGCAGGACAGACACATAGCTACCAGACCCAGCAGCTACACAAACAGTGGTAAGAATAAAAACTATAGCTTATGGCACTAAAAAAAAAAGTTATAGGGGTCAGAACACGGCAATGAACAGTTTTTTCTTTTTCAAGCTTTACATTTTTAATTTTTTTTTTTAAAAGAAACTAAAATTATCCAAGTTTGGTATCACTGAAATCGTACTAACCCATAGAATAAAGTTTGCATGTCAGTTTTAGGGTAGTGTCCCACTGAGCGAATACACAGCGTATTTGACATTGCAAGAAATCGTCCGAGCGGCGAGAAATATGCTGCGTATACGCTAGGAGCAGACACAGGGTTTTCCCCACTACAGCCCTGTGTCTGGAAGAAGTTTCGGAGGCCGGCCACACACCGGTATAACTGTGATGCCTGGCCGGCTCCCGAACCTTATTGCAGACACAGGAAAGCCCCATGTAGCAGGGAAAACCCTGTGTCTACCCCTAGCGCATTTCCCGCTGCTCTGTAGATTTCTTGCAGCATCAAATACGCTGCGCATCCACCCAGTGTGACCCTACCCTTAAAGGGGTACTCTGTACCTAGACATCATATCCCCTGTCCAAAGGATAGGGAATAAGATGTCTGATTGCGGGGATCCCGACGCTGGGGACCCCCGCGATCTCTCCTGCAGCACCCCCATTTCTCAGCTGCACAGAGCGAGGATCGCTCTGTGGCTCATGACGGGCGATGCAAGGGATAGAGTATTGTGACGTCCCGGCTCCGCCTCCTCATGATGTCATGCCCCTCCTCCTCAATGCAAGTCTATGGGAGGGGGCGTGATGGTCGCCATCGACCTGCATACGCTTTTATATTTTCATCCACAGACCCATATGAGGGCTTGTTTTTGCGCAACCAATTGCCCTTAGTAATGACGTAAAATGTACGGCGCAACCAAAATAATATTATTTGTGTGGGGAAATTGAAAAGAAAACCGTCATTTTGCTAAATTTGGAAGGTTTCCTTTTCACACTATATGTTAAAAATTACATTTTCTTTATTCTATGGATCAATACAATTAAAATTATACCCATGTTATATGCTTTTCTATTTTTGTGCGACTTAAAAAAAAATCTCAACTTTTATAACAAAATTTGTATGTTTAAAATCACTCTATTTGACCACCTATAACTTTCAAATTTTTCTGTATATAGGGCTTTATGCACCGTGATCTGTACTTTTTATCGGTATATGTAACTTTTTTTAATCACTTTTTATAAAAAAAATTCAGAATGTGATATCACAAAAATGCAGCAATTTTTAACGTTTACATCATTCACTATACAGGATCATAAACATGATATTTTGATAGTTTGGACACGCACGCGGCAATACCAAATATGTTTATTATTATTTTTTTACACTTTTTGGGATAAAATTGGAAAAAGGTCCATTTTAATTTTTATTTGGGGAGGGGCTTTTTCACATTAAAAAAAAAAATGTTTTACACTTATGTCCCCATAACAATTAGATAGCATATAATGAACAGTGCTATGCATAGGAATAGCACTGATCAGTAATATCGACGATCTCAGACCAGAGGAGAAGACCCTGTTGATAGCCAGAGCAGGTAAGGGGACCTCCGGCCGCCATGTTGGATGATCAGATCCCATTCAAACTGCAATGCCGCAGATGCCGTGATCTGTATTGATCATGGCAACTGAGGGGTTAATGGCAGACATCAGTACAATCGCTGATGTCCGCCATTATGGTGGGTCCCTGGCTGCTAATAGCAGCTGGGACCTGCCGTACATGATGCGAGCACCGATCCGGTGCTCGCGTCATGTAGAGAACGTAAATGTACGCCTTGGTGCGTTAAGTACCAGGGCATCAGGACGTACATACATAGTCCAGCAATAAAATTATTTTTAAAATCTGGTCAGGGAGGGGGTAAGTAAAAAAAGAAACAAAAAAAAAAGAATATACTCTTACCTTCCTGCCCATACTGCCTCCAGTAAAACAGAGCTCCGATTGGCCTCTGGGATGTGATGTAAGCTCTTCCCACTCAGCCAAACAACTGAGGGCATTTCAATTGGATGAATGAGCATGTGACGTCACATCACCAAACCCAGACAGTGGGGAGCAGACCTCCCTTATACTGGTGACGGAGTGGGGAAGGTAAGAGATTGTTCTTTGAAAATCTGGTCAGGGAAGGGATCAGTAAAAAGGTTTATTGCTGGACTACTCCCTTAAGGGGTTAATTCATATGTACTTCTTGAAACCAATGTTGACAAAGCTGCAGCTGAGGTAGATTAGTACAGGAGATAAAGCTCTATTTCCTGCAGCCTGGGGAACAAGTTGTCCAATTTTTCCTGTACAATATGAACCAATAACTTTGCAACTGGCTCCTCACTGCCTCTACCACTTCTGCTAAATAGAGATGAGGGAACTTACAGTGATTCGATTCGTCACAAACCTCTCGGCTCGGCGGTTGCTGACTTTAGCCTGCATAAATGAGTTCAGCTTTCAGGTGCTCCGGGGGGCTGGAAAATGTGGTTACAGTCCTAGGAGAGTCTCCAGCCCACCGGAGCACCTGAAAGCTGAACTAATTTATGCAGGCTAAAGTCATCAACTGCCGAGCCGCGAGGTTCGTGACGAATCGAATTACTGTAACTTCGCTCATCTCTACTGCTAATGTTTATGAGTCAACCTAGGCAAGCTGTAATGACTCTCCTATCCTGTCCTGTATGCTGAGGCTATATTCACACGGCAGAAGTTCCACACATTTGCACCACTTCCACTTCCGTATTCATTTGGGTGGTTTCTGTCTTGTGCAGATTCCATGCGTAATCCAAATGCGGAAACTCAGAAATGTGAATGAGAGTTCAGAATCCCATTGAAGTCTTTTGGGCTTTAACCCCTTCTCTCTTTGGCAATTTTTGATTTTCGAACTTAAGTTTTTTCTTCCTTATCTTTCAGAAACCATAACCCTTTCAACCCTTTCAAAACAGAAAAAAAATCATTGTGCGACAAAATGGAAGAAAAAACGCCATTTTGTAACTTTTGGGGGATTTCATTTCTACGCCGTACATTTTTCGGTAAAAATTACATCTTATCTTTATTCTGTAGGTCCATACGGTTAAAATGATACCCTACTTATATAGGTTTGATTTTGTATTACTGCTGAAAAAAATCATAACTACATGCAGGAAATTTTATACGTTTAAAATTGTCCTCTTCTGATCCCTTTAACTTTATTTTTACATTTACGTGATCTGAAGTTTTTATCGGTATCATTTTTGTTTTGATCGGACTTTTTTTATCGGTTTTTATTAATTTTCTTATGGTATAAAAATTCGCCAAAAATACGCTATTTTGGACTTTGGAATTTGTTTGCGCATCCGCCATTAACTGTGCGGTTTAATTAACAATATATTTTTATAGTTCAGACATTTACGCATGCGGCGATACCACATATGTTTATATTTATTTACAGTTTTTTTTTTATGGGTAAAGGGGGGTTATTCAAATTTTTATTAGGAAAGGGGTTAAATCATCTTTATTAACTTTTTTTTTGCAATGTTATAGCTCCCATAGGGGACTATAACATGCAGTACATTGATTCAATACACTGATCATTGCCATTGCAACGCAATGGCATGGATCAGTGTTATCGGCGGTTGATTGCTCCAAGCCTGGATTTCAGGCTTGGAGCAATCAATCACCGATCGGACGCGCAGGAGGCAGGTAAGGCACCCTCCTGTCTGTTCTAGCTGATTGGGACATCGCGATTTTACCGCAATGGTCCAGATCAGCCTGAATGAGTTGCTGGGAAGCTTTTACTTTAGACGCAGCGATCAACTTTGATCGCCGCATCTAAACAGTTAATGCCGGACATCAGCCCGATCGGTAATGTCCGGCATTAGCCATGGGTCCCGATTGCTTATAGCAACTGGGACCCACCGGGTATGATGCACGCTCACCTGCTGAGCACGGGAGCCACTTATGGACTTTATAAACTTTTATATGCGGCAAGGGGTTAATTTAATGCGGAATCCATGTGGAATTCCACATGTGAAAATTCTGCGGTGTGAATATAGCTTGAGGGTACTTCACACGAGCAGACCCACAGCGTATTTTACGCTGCAGATCCGCCACTGAAGGACCCCTGCATGGTGGCTTTACATGTGTCTGCTCGGAGCAGCAATACGGTACTACGAGCAGACACACTGCGATGTGCGCAGCTCGCATGCGCAGTATACTCACACATTGCTGCAGCTCTCGGCCTAGCTCATGGAGCAGGGGGAGTGGCCGCGATGTGTGTGAGTACACCGCACATGCGCGGCAACTCGCACATCGCAGCGTGTCTGCTCCGAGCAGGCACTTGTGAAGCCACCATGTAGGGGTCCTTCAGTGGCAGATCTGCAGAGCGTAAAATACGCTGTGGGTCCGCTCGTGTGAACGTACCCTTAGGCTGCTTAATCCCTTAAAGGAAAACTGTCAGCCTGTTCACCCACACTAAACCCAATACACTGGGTTACAGTGTGGGTGAACAGGAGTCAATTACTTAAATATGTCCAGCAGGTCCTGAGATATGTCCCCCAAAAGATCCTCAGCTAAATTCAGTGAATCATGCACAGGGGTGGGGCTCCACCCACTAAATTTACATATTCATTGTCTAACTCCACATCTTAGTGAATTGGTGTCACAGGCAATGAATATGTAAATTGAGCCAGTGAAGCCCAGCCCCCTGTGCGTGATTCACTGAATTCAGTAGAGTATCTTCTGGGGGACATAGGACCTTCTTAGGACCTACTGGGCATATTGAAGCAAGTGACCCCTTGTTGGACTTCTGCTCACCCACACTATAATCCAGTGTATTGGGTTTAGTGTGGGTGAACAGGCTGACTGTTTTCCTTTAACCCCTTAAGGACACAGCCCATTTTCACCTCTAGGACGCAGCCCTTTTTTGCACATCTGACCACTGTCACTTTAAACATTAATAACTCTGGAATGCTTTTACTTATCAATCTGATTCCGAGATTGTTTTTTCGTGACATATTCTACTTTAACATAGTGGTAAATTTTTGTGGTAACTTGCATCCTTTCTTGGTGAAAAATTCCCAAATTTGATGAAAAAATTGAAAATTTTGCATTTTTCTAACTTTGAAGCTCTCTGCTTGTAAGGAAAATGGATATTCCAAATATTTTTTTTTTTGATTCACATATACAATATGTCTACTTTATATTTTCATCATAAAATTGACAAGTGTTTACTTTTGGAAGACACGAGGGCTTCAAAGTTCAGCAGCAATTTTACAATTTTTCACAAAATTTTCAAACTCGCTATTTTTCATGGACCAGTTAAGTTTGAAGTGGATTTGAAGGGTCTTCATATTAGAAATACCCCATAAATGACCCCATTACAAAAACTACACCCCCCAAAGTATTCAAAATGACATTCAGTAAGTGTTTTAACCCTTTAGGTGTTTCACAGGAAAAGCAGCAAAGTGAAGGAGAAAATTCAAAATCTTCATTTTTTACACTTGCATGTTCTTGTAGACCCAATTTTTGAATTTTTACAAGGGGTAAAAGGATAAAATTTATACTTTGTATTTGTAGCCCAATTTCTCTCGAGTAAGCACATACCTCATATGTCTATGTAAATTGTTCGGCGGGCGCAGTAGAGGGCTCAGAAGCGAAGGAGCGACAAGGGGATTTTGGAACTTACGTTTTTCTGAAATGGTTTTTTGGGGGCATGTTGCATTTAGAAAGCCCCTATGGTGCCAAAACAGCAAAAAAAAAAAAAAAACATGGCATACCATTTTGGAAACTAGACCCCTTGAGGAACATAACAAGGAATTAAGTGAGCCTTAATACCCCACAGGTGTTTCATGACTTTTGCATATGTAAAAAAAATATATATATTTTTCACTAAAATGTGTGTTTCCCCCCAAATTTCACATTTTTGCAAGGGTTAATAGCAGAAAATACCCCCCAAAATTTGTAACCCCATCTCTTCTGAGTATGGAGGTACCCCATAAGTTGACCTGAAGTGCATTACGGGCGAACTACAATGCTCAGAAGAGAAGGAGTCATATTTGGCTTTTTGAGAGCAAATTTTGCTCGGGGGGCATGTCGCATTTAGGAAGCCCCTATGGTGCCAGGACAGCAAAAAAAAACGACATGGCATACCATTTTGGAAACTAGACTCCTTGAGGAACGTAACAAGGGATAAAGTGAACCTTAATACCCCACAGGTGTTTCACGACTTTTGCATATGTAAAAAAAAAAAAAAAATTTTAACAGAAAATGCTTGGTTTAGCAAAAATTTTACATTTTTAAAAAAGGTAATAGCAGAAAATACCCCCCAAAATTTGAAGCCCAATTTCTCCCGATTCAGAAAACACCAAATATGGGGATGAAAAGTGCTCTGCTGGCGCACTACAGGTCTCAGAAGAGAAGGAGTCACATTTGGCTTTTTGGAAGCAAATTTTGCTCTGGGGGCATGCCGCATTTAGGAAGCACCTATGGTGCCAGGACAGAAAAAAAAAACCACATGGCATACCATTTTGGAAACTAGACCCCTTGGGGAACTTAAAAAGGGGTAAAGTGAACCTTAATACCCCACAGGTGTTTCACGACTTTTGCATATGTAAAAACAAATTATTTTTTTTACACTAAAATGCTTGTTTTCCCCCAAATTTTACATTTTTACAAGGGATACTAGCAGAAAATACCCCCCAAAATTTGTAACCCCATCTCTTCTGAGTATGGAAATACCCAATAAGTGGACGTGAAGTGCACTGGGGGCGAACTACAATGCTCAGAAGAGAAGGAGCATCATTGAGCTTTTGGAGAGAGAATTTGGCCATGTGCATTTCCAAAGCCCCCCCGTGGTGCCAGAACAGTGGACCCCCACACGTGACCCCATTTTTAAAACTACACCCCTCACGGAAGGTAATAAGGGGTGCAGGGAGAATTTACACCCCACTGGCATTTGACGGATCTTTGGAACAGTGGGCTGTGCAAATAAAAAAAATTATTTTTCATTTTCACAGACTCCTGTTTCAAAGATCTGTCAGACACCTGTGGGGTGTAAATGCTCACTGTACCCCTTATTACATTCCGTGAGGGGTGTAGTTTCCAAAATGGGGTCACATGTGGGTATTTATTGTTTTGCACTTATGTCAGAACCGCTGTAAAATCAGCCACCCCTGTGCAAATCACCAATTTAGACCTCAAATTTACATGGTGCACTCTCCCTTCTGAGCCTTGTTGTGCGTCCCCAGAACACTTTGCACCCACATATGGGGTATCTCCGTCCTCAGGAGAAATTGCGTTACAAATTTTGGAGGCTTTTTTTCTTTTACCGCTTGTGAAATTTTAAAGTATGGGGCAACACCGTATGTTAGGGTACAAAAATGTTTTTTTTTTTACACTAACATGCTGGTGTAGACCCCAACCTTACCTTTTCATAAGGGGTAAAATGAGAAAAAGCCCCCCAAAATTTGTTAGGCAATTTCTCCCGAGTACGGCGATACCCCATATGTGGCCCTAAACTGTTGCCTTGAAATACGACAGGGCTCCAAAGTGAGAGCGCCATGCGCATTTGAGGCCTAAATTAGGGATTTGCATAGGGGTGGACATAGGGGTATTCTACACCAGTGATTCTCAAACAGCGTGCCTCCAGCTGTTGCTAAACTCCCAGCATGCTTGGACAGTCAATGGCTGTCCGGAAATGCTGGGAGTTTTTGTTTTGCAATAGCTGGAGGCTCCGTTTTGGAAACACTGCTGTAGGATACGTTTTTCATTTTTATTGGGGGGGAAGGGGTGGTGGGGGGGGGCAGTGTACGTGTGTATATGTAGTGTTTTACTCTTTATTTTATGTTAGTGTAGTGTAGTGTTTTTAGGTTACATTCACACTGACGGCGGATTACACTGAGTCTCCCGCTAGGAGTTTGAGCTGCGACTGCTGCAGCTCAAACTTGAAGCAGGGAACTCACTGTAATCCGCCGCCAGTGTGAATGTAACCTGTACATTCACATGGGAGGGGGGGGGGGCAAAACTACAACTCCCAGCATGCACTGACAGAACGTGCATGCTGGGAGTTGTAGTTTTGCAACAGCTGGAGGCACACTGGTTGGAAAATACTGAGTTAGGTAATAGAACCTATTACCTAACTCGGTATTTCCCAACCAGTGTGCCTCCAGCTGTTGCAGAACTACAACTCTCAGCATGTACTGATTGCCAAAGGGAATGCTGGGAGATGTAGTTATGCAACAGCTGGAGGCACGCAAGTACAACTCCCAGCATGCCGAGACAGCCATTTGCTGTTCCTGAATGCTGGGAGTTGTAGTTTTGCAAGATTTAGAGGGGTTCAGGCTGGAGATCACTGACAGTGGTCTCTAAACTGTGGCCCTCCAGATGTTGCAAAACTACAAATCTCAGCATGCTAAGACAGCAAACTGCTGTCTGGGCATGCTGGGAGTTGTAGTTTTGTAATATCTGGAGGGCTACAGTTTAGAGACCACTGTCAGTGATCTCCAGCCTGAACCCCTCTAAATCTTGCAAAACTACAACTCCCAGCATGCCAACACAGCAAACAGCTGTCAAGGCATGGTGGGAGTTGTAGTTTTTCAACATCTGGAGGGCGACAGTTTAGAGACCACTCTCTAAACTGTCGCCCTGCAGATGTTGCTAGGCAACAGACTCCCGGACACGCGGCGCCATACTCACCTCCACCGCCGCGATCACAGCCGCCGCCGCTATTACACGGTTCCCCCCGCTGTGCCCGGACACCGATGGGTGGGCATAGCGGAGGGGAACCGAACTTTAACCCCCCCGCCCCCAGTCTGCTATTGGTCGGTCGCTCCGCCGATCAATAGCAGGGATAGGAGGGGTGGCAACCCTGCCACCTTACTCCTATCTCTTCAAGGGGGATCGAGGGTGTCTTGGACACCCTCGATCCCCCTTATTTTATCGCAGCGCCGCCGTTGATGGGCAGGGGGAGAGCGCTCCCCCTGCAAACACCATATATGCCGTGATCAGAACTGATCACGGCATCTATGGGGTTAATGCTGCCGGGACCGGTGCGATCGCGGCCCCGGCAGCTGCGGTGGGACTCCGGCTGTGATTGACAGCTGAGTCCCACCCGCGATCTCCTGCGCTGCCCGCGGCAGAGCAGGAGATCGCTTGGACGTATGCATACGTCCATTTGCGCGAACATGTAATTCGCCTGGATGTATGCATACGTCCAATAGCGGGAAGGGGTTAAGGATACAGACTGCTATAACTTTATTTTTATGTATACGGTGCTGTATAAGGGATAAATTTTTGTGCCGTGAGCTGTTGTTTTTTGGTAGGTAGTATTCTCTTACCTGATTGTTGTTTCCTTGTGTTGTGTTTGTTTCTTTCTTTGTGCAATGTCCAGACATAAGAAAGATGGTCACAAGCCATCAAACAAAGCAGAGTGGCATAAGTCACCCCACAGCAATGTAACAGACTGGTGGATAGAATGCCAAGACCTATTAAACTTAAAGGGGTACTTTGGTGGTTAAGATTTTTGGCTATATTGCATCTTCTTTTAATGTTCATGTTTTTTGCAATTGACGTGTATTATATGTTTGTGTAGCATGTGTCTTTTTTTCTTACCTGTTTGTGGGCCAGGAAGTTCTGTAGTTCTGTGTTGGATCTCTGACTGTTGTCCACAGGTTAGGATTAGGCTGTGGACAAGATGTCATGTTTTTTTTTTTCTCTGTTCTTTCAAAACTGCATGACAGAGATAGGCCACGCCCCCTCATCTCCCCCTCCGGGTGGTCAAAGGTGTGCATGACAGAGATAGGCCACGCCCCCTCATCTCCCCCTCCTGGAGGATGCAGGTGTGCATGACAGAGATAGGCCACGCCCCCTCATCTCCCCCTCCAGGTGGTCAAAGGTGTGCATGACAGAGATAGGCCACGCCCCCTCATCTCCCCCTCCTGGAGGATGCAGGTGTGCATGACAGAGATTGGCCACGCCCCCTCATCTCCCCCTCCAGGTGGTCAAAGGTGTGCATGACAGAGATAGGCCACGCCCCCTCATCTCCCCCTCCTGGAGGATGCAGGTGTGCATGACAGAGATAGGCCATGCCCCCTCATCTCCCCCTCCTGGAGGATGCAGGTGTGCATGACAGAGATAGGCCATGCCCCCTCATCTCCCCCTCCTGGAGGATGCAGGTGTGCATGACAGAGATAGGCCACGCCCCCTCATCTCCCCCTCCTGGAGGATGCAGGTATGCATGACAGAGATAGGCCACGCCCCCTCATCTCCCCCTCCTGGAGGATGCAGGTGTGCATGACAGAGATAGGCCATGCCCCCTCATCTCCCCCTCCTGGAGGATGCAGGTGTGTATGAGAGCAAGAAGCTTCTCATCTCCCCTCCCCCTGCTTTGTCTTCTGAGGACGCAGGTCTGCACTGAAAGAAGACAGAGAAGATGTATGTGAAGGTGCACGGGCTGGGGATGTATAGACTGCAGGGGAATAAATCTCTGACTGGGGATTATTTCTATATGTGGGGGGGGGGGCTCCTGAATGACACATGCTGGGAGTTGTAGTCCCTGTTTTGTGTGTGTATGCTAGTGTTTACAAACCAGTCTGCCTCCAGCTGTATCAAAACTACAACTCCCAGCATGCCTGGGCACACTGGTTGGGAAACACTGTCCTAGCCTATTCAGCATACACATCATGTTACACCAGTGTTTCCAAACCAGTGTGCCTCCAGCTGTTGCAAAACTACAACTCCCAGCATTCCTTGACAGCCTTTGAGCATGCTGGGAGTTGTAGTTTTGCAACAGCTGGAGGCACACTGGGAAACACTGACCTAGCCTATTCAGTATATTACAAACAAAGTGCATTATTTCCCAACCAGGGTGTCTTCAGCTGTATCAAAACTACAACTCCCAGCATGCCCAGACAGCTTTTGGCTGTCTGGGCATGCTGGTAGTAGTAGTTTTACAACACCTGGAGGCACCCTGGTTTGGAAACACTGGTGTAAACCCTATAGAGGTGTGGTGAACTACAACCCCCAGGAGACTACAGAGGCAGCATGCTCGTGTCATATGTTATACCACAGACTGAAGACTCCTGAATGACACGTGCTGGGAGTTGTAGTCCCTTTTGTGTGTTTATGCCAGTGTATCCCAACCAGGGCTGATTATATTAGTGTGCTGTGTATAAGGGGGCCGACCCGGGAAAATAGTAGCGTGGGTAAAGGGCCGCCCCAAACCAGCAAGGCATGTGGCATGCTGGGATTTGTAGTTTTCAGCACAGCACGAAACAGGAAATGGAAGTAAAGATAGGAAAACAAAGTGGGGGATAAAAAGACAACAAAGAACTGAAACAGAGAAGCCTATACAACAAGAATAGAAATGAAACAAAACAAATAGGGCAAGTCAAAAACGGAAAAACACGTTGACCACCGGAGTACCCCTTTAATATAAATCAGAGCAATTCCACCAAATATTGATTTGTGAGCTCTTCCTAAGATAAAACAAATATTAAGTTGCCTTATTTGAGATCTGAAACGAATGCATTTTTTTGTTACTTTTTACAACTAAATTCTCTAAATGACAATATTTTTTTTTGAAATTTAGTAAAACTAGCAAAACTGATAATTTTGCAGTGGTCTGTACATTGTTCCGGAGCTGTATGTGCTGTGTACTTCAATTCAACCACCAGAGCTTTTAGTAGTATTTTATCTGCTCTTTTCCAGTCCTACCGTTCCAGGCCACATGACCAACAAACAAGACAATTGATGGGATTCTCCCTGGACTGGATACACATGTCCTTCACACATAACCCACTGCAGGTTTCAGAGTGTCAGTCACATGGTCCAGAAGGATTAAATGCAGATTATATCCCTTTGCATTGCACAGGGTGCAACACAAAGCCAAAAAGGGATGCTGACATGTACTGCAGTGTACAGACAGCAGGTCCATAGACTCTATTTGGCTGAACATTGTCAACTACTGACACGTTCGGCCTATTTTCCAAACACATACTGTACATCCTGCAAATGGGACAAACTTGTTACTATTTGACTACTGCAAGCACATAAAACACAATGGGGAAGGAAAAATTTGCCCAGTTGCCCATAGCAACCAATCAAATTTCTTCTTTCATTTTCAACAAGGTCTCTGCAAAATGAAAAAAGCCATCTGATTGGTTGATATGGGCAACATTTCCTCTGGACAGGTCTTGATAAATCTCCCTCTATGAGCCTGCTGTTGTCTGCATCCCTTTTTGACAGGCTGTTGACATATACACAGAAAGTAAAGAGTAAACGTAATACAAGCCTAGCCTTACTTTTGCTGTATTGTGTTGCAGATTCAGGAAACAGTTGCACAATATGTAAACCAAGCCTTCAAATGTGAAGTTAGATTCCATAGTCTTCCATTACTGTCAGCTAAACACCAAATCCTGATTTGCTTACTTGCTATAAGCTACAAGAACAAAGAAAGGTGAACTTGTTTTCATTCATCTTAAAACTGCAGTTTCATGATGAATCCTGCAACTTCTAAACCTGCTGATTCATGGCAGTGATGCATTATCTCTTGGGTAACATAAAAGCTGCTTCATTTTTGCACTTCTGGCCGCCAAGCCAGTTTCTCTATTTGTATACAAATGGTTCCTCAACATACGATGGTAATCCGTTCCAAATGGACCATCGTTTGTTGAAACCATCGTATGTTGAGGGATCCGTGCAATGTAAAGTATAGGACAGTGGTCTACAACCTGCGGACCTCCAGATGTTGCAAAACTACAACACCCAGCATGCCCGGACAGCCAACGGCTGTCCGGGCATGCTGGGAGTTGTAGTCTTGCAACATCTGGAGGTCCGCAGGTTGAAGACCACTGGTAGAAGAAGTTGTACTCACCTGTCCCCGCTGCTCCGGACCGTCACCGCTGCCCTGGATGTCGCCTTCCATCGCTGTCGCCGCGTCCCCGGGGTGTCCCCGACGCTCCGGCAAGGCCTCTGCTTCCCCAGCATCCTCGCTCTCCGTCGCCGCCATCACGTCGTTACGCAAGCCGCTCCTATTGGATGACGGGACGGCGTGCGCAGCGACGTGATGACTACTATAGAGAGCGCCGACGATGCAGGGGATCCCAAAGAGGAACGCGTCGGAGCCCTGAGGACAGGTAAGTGATCGTCAGCGGACAATACGGGGCACCGTAAACGGCTATCCGGTGGCAGCTGAAGCAGTCTGCGCTGCCGGATAGCCGTTTATGCGATGGCCCCGACATACAAAAGCATTGTATGTTGATGCTGCCTTCAACATGCGATGGCCTCTGAGGGGCCATCATATGTTGAAATGATCGTATGTCGGGGCCATCGTAGGTGGGGCGGGGGGTCACTGTATATAAAAAAAACAATACAATTTGGTCTTCCCTCCCAAAACCGAAAATACTCTGGCCTGCTCTAAGGAAACCTAGCATGACTGCCATTAAAGGACATCTGCAGCAAAAGACAACTCCACAGAATAAGGAATGTGTCTGATCACGGGGGGGTGTCTGACCCTTGGGACCCTCGCGATCTCCAGCACGGGGCCACGGAGGTGTGCCGGCCGCAGCGGGAAGTCATGGCCGACACGTCTCCTCCATGTATCTCTCAGAGAGGTAGACGCTACGCGCATTAGCCGCTCACATAGAGCGGCAATGCAGGACCCCGTTTGGGAGATCACGGGGGGTCCCAGCGGTCTGAACCCCAGCCCACCCCCCCCCCCCCCCCCCACGCAATCAGACACTTATTCCTTATCCTGTAGATAGGGGATAAGTAGTCTTTTGCTGCAGATGTCCTTTAATGTCAATACTGAAATGTTGTAGTTAACACCAGACTTTAACCTTTTTCGTCACATAAAAAAAAAATTATAATTCTTTGCCCCTTTTACAATGAGGAATCAACAAAGTTACCTCTATTCCATAGGATGGTTTGATTATGCTAATACCATGATAATAAAACTTGTACTAGTATCTGTATTGTTTACTTTGTTACCACATTGGGGTATACAATTTCTAGATCACTTTTTATAAAAATGTATTTTCCCAATAAATAATGGGATCCTTTGGTTACTGTTTTCGACTGTGTTTTCTACTACTAGGCTTCTGTACATAGCAGACCTAAAGGCTATTGTTAGGTCTAGCTGCTGCTTTCTTCCACAAACAGTGCCACTCTTGTCATCAGGATGTCTGTGATATTTGAAATTGACTCCATTCACTTCAATGGAACCGAGATGCAATACCACAAGCAAAAGGACAAAAGTGGTGCTGTTTCTGAAGGAAAGTTTTGAACATTGTTGAATTGATAATATAAGGGTGCTCTAAGGCCATGTTCACACGTGTGGAATGTCCACACAGAAAATCTCCTTGCGGGCATTCTGGAGACTGCATGTAAGGCTGGGTCCACACTACGTTTTGTCCCATACGGGAGCGCATACGGCAGGAGGGAGCTAAAACCTCGCGCTCCCGTATGTAACCGTATGCGCTCCCGTATGTCATTCATTTCAATGAGCCGACCGGAGTGAAACGTTCGGTCCGGTCGGCTCATTTTTGCGCCGTATGCGCTTTTACAACCGGACCTAAAACCGTGGTTGACCACGGTTTTAGGTCCGGTTGTAAAAACGCATACGGCGCAAAAATGAGCCGACCGGACCGAACGTTTCACTCCGGTCGGCTCATTGAAATGAATGACATACGGGAGCGCATACGGTTACATACGGGAGCGCGAGCTTTTAGCTCCCTCCTGCCGTTTGCGCTCCCGTATGGGACAAAACGTAGTGTGGACCCAGCCTTATGCTGGTGTTAGGACTGCACAGGAACACAACATCTCATAGACGGCTATGTATTCCGTGCTAAGTCTGCAGGAAGAGTGAACAGGTTCGGAATACAGAATTTCCAAGCCAGAAACATCTGGCACGGAAATTTCGCTGTGTGCACAGTGCAGCAAAATCCCGTTGAACTCAATGGGAGGCTGCTGTTTTAGAATCTCTGGCAGAATTCTGCCCAGAAATTCCAGACATGTGAACATGGCGTTACACAGTTCAGTTTTGCAGCCAAAACCAGGTGTGGATCATAATGAATTACATTTTAAAAAATGCTTCTTCTACTCTAAGGAGTATCTATTCTTTATTATCTAATTCAGAATGATCCACACTTCAAAACTGCAACAAAACAGCACACTGTTAGAGCACCCTCAGCCCAAGAACATACCTACAGTACAATTTTTTTTTCACATAAAAAAAACCTTTTCCCTTCCCTTGCTGTATCTTCGGAACTCTCCGGACAGCTGAGGGGAGGAGCGAACACAGAACTGCATAGGACGCAGTTCTGCACCTCACACCGGCTTTCTGCCTCCATTGCATACAGGAGCGCAATGGCAGCGGATTTAGAAAAGGCCCAACTCAGGAAATACTGCACCTAAATGTAAGTAGCTGTTACTTTCTCTTTAATCTGTCTGGGGCAAACAATCTGATTTAATCATAGCAACCAATCACAACTTTTTTGTACTACAGCCTAAGACATTAAAGGGGTACTCCGGTGGTCAACGTGTTTTTCCGCTTTTGACTTACCCTATTTGTTTTGTTTCATTTCTATTCTTGTTGTTTAGCTTACTCTATTTCCGTTCTTTGTTGTCTTTTTTATCCCCCACTTTGTTTTCCTATCTTTGCTTC